>NW_017619075.1:752500-967500 GCF_001879475.1 Ipomoea nil
TATAATCCACAAGTCACCAAAGCAAAGCCGAAATTAAACATTATTACAATTTCCACCAAATCAATCTCTAACAGCACCTACACACACCTACTCAAATTCAGCAATGAGACTTGTTGAGAATGATGATGCCTCATCGTTCATTGACCCCATTGCTGAAGATTTGCCATCTCCGGGACTGGCAGAACAAGCTCAACCGCCACCATATGATGTCTCTCCTTTTCCCACGAGGTGGTTGTTCAATCATGGCGGTCTCACCTGGAACCCCGTTACGGAGATGGGAACCGCCGAGAATGCTGCTGCGGCGGCGTTGACGGAGTCAGTGAAGAAGGTGAGACGACTAGTATTTTCCATCATCTACAAAGAGATGTCAATACAGAGTGCGATTTGCTGTTCGAAATGGCGGGAGGAATGATGATGAGCCCCCCAAGGCCAAAGCCAAGGATGAACTTTTCTGGTAAAGAAGCGTTGTTCCTTACGCCTGATTTCGACACCGATACGGGGAGAAGGAATGATGATGATCATGAGCCCCTCAAGGATAAACTACTTTTCCCCGCCGTCCGGTGATTCCATCGGAAATTCCGATCCATTTAGATTGTGGAATTTTGCAGATCATAGTGAGGTTCAAGAGTTAGAGAATAGGAAGGAAATGATGATGAGGTCAACTTGGAAGCAGCCGTGTATAGAAGAATTTGATGCTGGCAGTGGCCGTGCCTTGGGACAGAATCAAAGCCCTGGCATTTGGCCAGCAGCACTTGAAGCAGAAAACATGGGACAGACGCTGCAAGAAAGCTGCTGGAGTACTCATCCACAACCACAGAGAAGTGATGATGAAGCATAGCAGATGATAAAGCCAGTTCACTAGAAGACTCAGTAGTTGTAGTTCACTAGCAGTTATTTTCCTAGCAAGGGCTTTTCTATAATTTCTCTTAGCTAGTTAATGAGCTGTTAGTTAGTTAGTTAGCTTTTGGTTAAGTCTCATATATAAGCCCTAGCTTTCCCTTCTTGTTGTAAGTGTTCTTTTTCCAATTATCTTTGCAGTGATATCCTAATGAACAATACAGACCACATTTCTTGTTCTGAGATGAATAAAGCTTTCCCTTTCTTTCTTCCATTGCAATTCGAGTGAGTTCATCATGGTATCAGAGCGGTCGAGGAGCTACGCTGCGACAGTGGTGATGGAACCTGATGATAATGGCAATCCCTGATAGATAGCACATGCCGGAGCCACTGCTAATCAAATTCCGATTCAGAATCCTCAGAGCCAGCGCGTCGATTAGTTCGATGACCCCTTTTACCTGCATGTTACGGAAAATCCAAATCTCAGCCTTGTCCCCCCCCCCCTTACTGAAATCAATTATGCATCTTGTAGCAGAGCGATGAGAATTGCGTTGGAGGTCAAGAACAAATTCGTTTTTGCCAGTGGCGCAACTCCAATTCCAGACGAAACCGATCCAAGAATTGGAACCTGGAGGAGATGCAATCGAATAGTCTACTCGTGGATCCTGAGATCTATTAGCCCTAGCATTGCAGAGAGCATTATGTATTTCGATAAAGCCACAGACATCTGGAATGCATTGCAAAAGAGGTATTCCCAATCCGACCCTCATAAAATTTTTGAGATTCAAAACGAAATTTTCAAGAATGTCCAAGGAAAGATGACTGTGAACGAATATTTCACTAAGAGTAATGCCCTATGACAACAAATGAATGCCCTAAGGCCCTTATTGCTCGGTGAGTGCATTCCTAGTTGTTCTTGTACTTTGATGAATAGGATGCAAAAGCAGAGAGAAGAGGATCAAATAATCTGATTCTTGGAGGGCTTAAATGAAGAGTATGAGACGATTAAGTCTGGAGTCCTTGTCATGGATCCAATTCTAGATATAGAAAAGGTTCTAAATATGACATTGAAGGTTGAGAGGAAAATCAAAGCAGCAATTATCTAAAGGGCCAATGATTTTTTCCAGTCCAATGCCATTCAAGGCACTCAAGCACAATTGGATGAAGATCAATCCCTAATGGCAGCAATAGCTTTTAACAACAAGAAGAAATTCTCTAACAATAGTGGAAAGAGTATCCCCAAGTGTACTTACTGTGGGATGAGTGGTCACACTATAGAGAAATGTTACAAGAAGAATGGTTATCCCCCTGGGTGGGTACCAGGTTTTAAGTCCAAGAATAAGCAGTCTCAAGACCTACAACAACCACCAGGCCCCTCTGTGAATCAGATATCTGATACTGGATTGTCTACTGACCAGTTTCAGAAGTTGCTCACCATTTTGCAGAGCCAAATTCATGGTTCAACCAATGCAGCTATAGCAGTTACTCAATCTAGATTCACACATGATTTTGGAGAGCCTATGGAAGTCCACACTGAAGGTACCTTTATTCTTGATGTATTTGTTAATGCTGCTCTAAACACTCATGTAGTTTGGATATTAGACTCAGGGGTGATGAGCTATCGTAGGCTCCCAAATTAAAACCTTACAAACGTAGTAGCGGGAGTAAGGATCGATCCCACGAGGAGTAACTAGTTTAACTTTTGTGCTCAAGGAAATGATGGGGGGTTTGGAAAATAACGAGAATAAAGATTAAGTAAAAGATAATTTAAATAAACAAGAGATTAAATAAATCGAATAAAGCAATGAAAACAATATATTGAAAGAACCTATAATAGAAAACCTTGGTCAGTAAAGATCCACCACCGGAATTTAACACTGATCATTGACTCAAAAAGGTAATTGATATGCAATTGAATATTTGTCGTGAAATTATTTCATTTCCGTTTTCCCTTAGTTGTAGGTAACTAAAGCACACGCGGTTTAATTACCCCTAACTACTAAATAACCTAAGACAAGTGCTATAGATTTAATTTAATAGCAGTAATAGGAACTAGGAAAACCGACAAACTAAATAACACAAGCACAAGCGGTTGCATTTAATTTAGGAAAATATTCTTCCTGAAATCAATTATCACTAAGCCGTCAATAATTAACCTCAGTTGCTACTGAATATTAGAATAATTTGTAGCACAACATTATCTAATATAGCAAAGAATTATATCAAATAGGTTAGAAGAATATTTAATACCCAAATGCATAAAAATTATATAATAAAATAAATAAATAATCTTACAGCATAATCAATTCCGGGGCTTTAGTTCACTAAACCAAGCTAAAGAAATTAGCCACGAATGGACATTGACAACAACTTTAAAGAATAATCAAGAGGGGAAGAATGAACATTTTACAAAAGAATTTCACTACTATTTATACACCCTCCAAAATATACTAGAACCATTCTTCACCATTCATTTTCCTATTTTTGCGCCAAGTCTTGTACAACCGAGTCTGCAGCTATTTGTCCGTACGTGATATGCGTTGCTAATGAAGAAGTCTTCACGTAATGTACGTTGAGAGGAAACCAAAATATAAAACTTTATTTGTTTGCATGCTAAGGAATATATAGATATATATATATATATATATATATATATAATGCATATATATACGTAATAAATATATGTATATATTAGTATAGTACGTAATATGTATTATATATTATATATATTATATATTATATATTATATATTAAAAAGAACTAATTATAAGATAATATTAAATAACTATTACAAAATTATTATAAAGATGTACCTAAAATATGAGTGTAAAATATGCCTATCAAATTTCCCCACACTAAAACATTTGCTTGTCCCCAAGCAAAAATATTATTTGCGAAGTAAATGGAAATGAAATTCCCAAAACTCATAATATATCATGAACAATAATCTGAAGCAACCTACAATTAATAAGTTAGCACCCTTGTCTGAAAATTGATAGAGCTAAATAAGTAAGCCCTCACAGGAATATCACTCATCACTCAAGTGTTTGATGGGTATAAATTTCACTCAAGTTCATTCCTATAAAATTGCTCTACCATAGGCTTGCATATCTTCTCAATTACCACTACAAGAGTCATGCATGACACAAATCATAAGGACTTTTCACAAGTTGTAATGGGGCTAGGGTTAAGGTAGGGAATATTTAGGTAAGTAGCTTAAGCATAAGCTTCAAACTAGAGGAGCAAATAAGTACAAATAATCCAACACCCTCAATTTTCATTCAAAGCATTTCTCATTGACACTTCAACTATCATTCTCAAAAATAAAGACTTCTTCAATATTACCAGAAATTCCCCTTGCTTCATTTATTTAGAGGTAACTTCAGATAAGAAACTGCTGATTCTTTCTCATTTTTCAAACTAGAGGAGCAAATAAGTACAAATAATCCAACACCCTCAATTTTCATTCAAAGCATTTCTCATTGACACTTCAACTATCATTCTCAAAAATAAAGACTTCTTCAATATTACCAGAAATTCCCCTTACTTCATTTATTTAGAGGTAACTTCAGATTCAGAAGAAACTGCTGATTCTTTCTCATTTTTCATATAAATTTTCAGCAACATCTTTTTTTTTTTTCAAACATATGTTCTCCATTTTTTCCATTTCATTCTTTCAAATTTCCATACCTTTTTTTTTTTTTTGAATCATGAACTGTCTTCATTTTCTTTTTCATAGAAGACCAACGACAAATTGGCAATGAAGATACAACCCGCCTCACTCTCAATCATATTAACAAAAGTAAGTGATCTCCCCGACACTTATTCTTCACAAACTCACGTAGGTTTCAAGCATAATCCAAAATTTGCTCCACTAGTTATTCAGCTGGGTGAAGGCATTATTTTTATATATAAAAGGCTTGTAATGTGGTTCAAAATAAAGAAAATAATGACCATAAAGCTCAAAGTGGTTAACAAGGGGAAATAAATCATAGGACAAACCGGTTATTTGGCTAGTGAGGCTCAAAAATCAAATAATGGCCTTAATCACACTTGAATCATGCATGGTCTAATTAGCTTTAAAAGAGAATCAAGGCAAGTTCTAGAAAAACAAAATTATGGAAGAAATCGCACAATAGAAAGAAAATAAGACCGAAGTGTCAGTCAATGGCTCAAAACACTCACAGGTTTATTGCTTACTTAATATAGTCATTACATATCAAACGGGAAATGCTAACAAACTAATCACAATTTGCCAAATTATTTATTCAATCATGTTATGAATTCCAAGAAAGGAAACATAAAATAATTTTTGGAAAAAAAAAAGAATAATTTTTGAAAATAATACTTATTTTGCATAAAATACTAGTAAAATATTTGTGAAAATTGTGACATAAGCAAACAAATAATAATAAACGTAAATCCCCTCCCCCACACTAATTACCAACATTGTCCCCAATGTTGAATAAAAAAGCACAGAAAAAGGTTATTAAAAGTAACATAAAGATTAAGAAAAAAAAAATAGAACAAACTCCCCTTCTAGTTGTTCGTATTATTCAAAATAGCTGGGATCTTCAAGAAGTATGTCGGCAATATATTCAACTTGAGCCCCTTCATGGTAAGGTTTAAGTCGATGGCCATTAACCTTGAATATCTTTGAAGTCTGTAAACTTTGAATCTCTATCGCCCCATGAGGAAAAATATTATTGATAATAAATGGACCAACCCAACGAGAACGTAACTTACCTGGGAATAGCCGAAAACGTGACTAGAAGAGGGGGACTTTTTGTCCAATTGAAAATTCCTTTCGCAAAAGCATCTTGTCATGGAATGCTTTTGTCTTTTCTTTGTAGATTCTTGAATTCTCGTAGGCCTCATTGCGAATCTCCTCCAACTCAGAAAGTTGCAACTTCCGGTGTAGGCCACTTTCATCAATGTTCATATTAAAGCTCTTGACAGCCCAATAGGCTCTGTGCTCCAACTCAACGGGAAGGTGACAAGCTTTCCCAAACACAATGCGATAAGGGGACATACCAATAGGTGTTTTGTATGCGGTTCTATATGCCCACAATGCATCATCTAATCGCAAACTCCAATCTTTTCTGTTTGGGTTGACTGTTTTCTCAAGGATTGACTTCACCTCTCGGTTGGACACCTCTGCCTGCCCATTAGTCTGTGGGTGGTAGGCAGTTGACACCTTATGGGTGACATGGTACTTCTTAAGCAATGCTTCGATGGTGCGATTACAAAAGTGAGTACCCTGATCACTTATTATAGCTCTTGGAATGCCAAACCTGGAAAAGATGTTAGATTTGATAAAATCTGCAACAGCTTTAGAGTCATCAGTCCTGGTAGCTCTAGCTTCTACCCACTTCGAAACATAATCAACAGCAAGTAAAATATAGACAAAACCAAAAGAGACAGGAAATGGGCCCATAAAATCAATACCCCAAACATCAAATACCTCAAAAAATAGGACTGGAGTTTGTGGCATTTCATTTCTCCAGGATAAATTACCTGACTTTTGGCAAGCATCACAACACTTGCAAAATGAGTATGAATCTTTAAATAAAGTTGGCCAATAAAACCTAGACTCCAACACTTTCCTTGCTGTTCTCTTAGCACCAAAGTTGCCGCCACAAGCATAAGAATGACAAAAGGCAAGGATTGAGGCAATTTCGCTATCAGGTACACACCGCCTTACCACTTGGTCAACACAATGTTTCCAGAGGTACGGTTCATCCCATACATAGTACTTGGCATTACTCCTGAGTTTATCTTTTTGGGCTTTAGACGAATTATGAGGAAACTTGTTGGCAACCAAAAAGTTGACTACGTTAGCATACCAAGGTAAAACCACAGTCGCAGCCAATAAGTGCTCATCAGGGAATGCTTATTGCAGCGGAGGTTCAGGTTCAATGTGTACCAACCGACTCAAATGATCGGCCACAAGATTCTCTGACCCCTTCTTATCTTTGATCTCCACATCAAACTCACTTAAGAGGAGTATCCATCTTATCAATCTTGGTTTGGCTTCCTGCTTTTTCATCAAGTAGCGAAGAGCTGCATGGTCAGAATAAACGATAACTTTGGTACCCAGCAAATAGGACCTAAATTTTTCTAAAGCAAAAACAATGGCCAAAAGTTCTTTTTCTGTAGTAGAATAGTTTTTCTGAGCATCATTTAAAGTCCTAGAATCATAATAAATAACATGGGACGAGTTCCCGATCTTTTGGCCCAACACAGCCCCTACTGCGTGATCACTTGCATCACACATAATCTCAAATGGGTAGTTCCAGTTAGGTGGCTGAATGATCGGCGCAGACGTCAACAACTCCTTCAATTCGTCAAATGCTCCCTTACACTCTTTGTCAAACTCAAAGGATGTCTCTTTCTGCAACAATTTTGTTGGTCCCGAAAGGGTGGTGAGAAGTCTAGAGGGGGGGGGGGGGGTGAATAGACTTCTCTAACTTTTCAAAATTCTTCTGCAAACAACACTTTGTAACTTCAACTCTAAGTAACAAGCATAAACAAGTATAACAACTTAGAGTGTGCACAGCGGAATTGTAACGGCAAAGTGTTATGCTTTAAATTGTGTCGTGTTCAAGAGAGATTTTATACATGCATCACGTTAGAAACACTTAATAGAGATGTAGGATGATGTATATAAAATTTCACTTGCATGCAAACGAGGGAACTATCAAACCCAGACAGATAAAGATACGCAATAAACCGTAACGGGTTAGTTCACAGATAATATAGGCATGCACGAAATATATATGAGCAGTAAGTAAATAGAGAGAGAGATTTATAGTGGTTCAGAGGTGGTGTAATCCTCATAGTCTACTCTTCTCCTTTCACTTCAAGGAGGAAATTCACTATTCTTCGATCACCCAGATACAATAGTGAATAAGTGCCCAACGACACTTCTCCGAGTGCTTCGCACAAAGCTACACTCCACCAAGGTTTTTCGCAAACTCCTCTTGTTACTCCGCCTTCCCGAGTACTTCGCACCAAGCTGTACTCCTACACCACGAGAACTATGCACAAAGCTACGCTCTCACCGGGTTTTCACAAGCTCCCCTTGTTACTCTGCCCGTTACAACCGAGTGCTACGCACAAAGCTACACTCCAACTGGGTTTTTCACTCTCCCTAGTTACTCTACCCCTTTTCTACACTCAGTAGAAGATTTACAATGAAATACAAAGATTTCTTCTCTCAGACTTGAATTCTATCTTATATAGCTCAATATACCACTTGATGATTGATTGGATAATTTTCTTGTTCAAGTCATGCTTGTCTTCAAGTCTGCTTGGGCAATTTATAGCAGATGAAAGCTATTTGCCCGTTGATCAACTTTCGATCTCGATCGTCCATTTTGAATTGTAGTTGATCAAATAATTTTGCCAACTTGGTCTGCAAAAATCATTTCGCCGTCTGTCAGAAGATTTAAATAAATTTGCCGTTGCTCCTCTTTAATCTGACAAAGCTTTTTCCTTGGCATGGGTAGCCTCCAAATTTGAATTTCTCTGGCATGATTTTCGTTGAATTATTGATCTGATGTGCCAAGTTGATCAAATAATTTATCTGCTGATTCTTGCTTGAGTAATAAAAAGATCTCCTTCGTATATCAGCTTCTTCTTCTCCTTCGACTTCTTCTGCAGAAACAGAGATTCAAAATAATGTTTCTGTCTAATTCTATCATGATGTCATAGCTCCTTTTGATGAAGTCATGTCCCACCTTGTATCATGGACTATATATCATGTTCCATGTTCCATATATATCATGTTCTAGCTATCATGTTCCACCATGTATCACGTTCCATTGTATATCCTGAACCAATATCATGAATTCATAAAATTGCTTCAGGTGGGAATCGAATTGTAGACCATTTGCTTTGCTTGGCAAGGCTTTTTCCATCTCGGCTGGGTATCCAATTGATATAATCCAAGACTTAAATTCTTTTGACTTATCTCCTCCACGTGTTCTCCACTAGCTTTATCACATCGTGATGTCATTACCCGATAATTCTCAACTATCACGATAAAAATTGTTCTTTCATGATAGTATAACTTGATATTACTATCATGATGACATCATCTCCTTATATTGCTACTTCACGATAGCAATTCATCTTTACACCAAAATTGCTTCTAATGAGAATTGAACTGTGGATCATTTCGCATTAGGCATGCTTCAACAAGTCTTCTACCATCTCATCCATCTCAACCTTTGGTAACTTAATGCTTCATAAATCTGTTAAGCTATGATCCCGCTTTCATTTATTCTTCTTTCAAACTGCTTTTTCGTAGACTTCATGTAGGCTTCATGGCAGTGGTGCACTATACTTTGTGAACCAGAACTGACTCAAATAAAATAAAATTGGGGTCTACAAAATACATTTGGCTCATCAAAACTTATACAATATATTCCTAACAAATTTGCATAAGGGTAGTGCTATTTTCGAGAAGTCTTTGATAAACCTTCGGTAAAAACCTGCATGTCCAAGAAAAGAGCGGACTTCCCGCACATTAGTAGGATACGGCAGAGACTCTATAATATCAACTTTGGCTTTATCAACCTCAATCCCACTAGATGAAATAACATGCCCCAAAACATTACCTTGATTAACCATAAAATGACATTTTTCAGAATTTAACACAAGATTACTCTCTATGCATCTTTTCAAAATAAGTGAAAGGTTATGTAAGCAGGAGTCAAAAGAGTCACCATAAACTGTAAAATCATCCATGAAAACTTCAATCATATGCCCAACATAATCAGAAAATATGCTAACCATACACCTCTGAAAGGTACCCGGGGCATTACAGAGGCCAAACGGCATGCGTCGATATGCAAAAGTGCCGAAGGGACATGTAAAAGTCGTCTTTTCCTGGTCTTCCGGAGTGATTGCAATCTGGAAATAACCTGAATAACCATCAAGAAAACAAAAATAAGAGCGACCGGCCAACCTTTCTAGCATTTGGTCAATAAACGGTAAAGGGAAGTGATCTTTTCTTGTAACAGCATTCAACTTCCTATAGTCTATACAAACTCGCCACCCATTTTGAATACGAGTGGGGACAAGTTCATTATTTTGATTTCTGACAACTGTAATCCCTGTTTTCTTAGGAACCACTTGAGTTGGGCTAACCCATTTGCTGTCTGAAATAGGATAGATTATCCCAGCTCCAAGGAGTTTGAGGAACTCTTCCTTGACTACTTCCATCATGGGCGGGTTTAGCCTTCTTTGTGGTTGACGAGATGGTTTTGCTCCTTCCTCTAGAAGAATTCGGTGCATGCAAGTGGATGGACTTATCCCTTTGATATCTGCAATTGTCCACCCAATGGCAGTTTTGTGTTCTTTTAGCACTTGGACAAGTTTTTCCTCTTCTATTGCAGAGAGTTTAGTTGAAATTATGACTGGCAATGTTTTATTTTCTCCTAAGAACGCATATTTAAGATGGTTGGGAAGAGGCTTCAACTCAGGGATAGGTGCCTGCACAACAGATGGTAACAATTTTTTGATAGAGACAGGTAAAGCCATATAAGAAACATTATTTTGTTGGTGCAATTTAGGACAATGATTCAATGATGCAATAACTTCATGTAAATTGGCACTCAGAGAAAACTCATTATTTCCTTTTTCAAGGTGTTCACAAATAACAAATTCTAATTTATCTTCACCATTAAATTCAAAAACTTCTTCAACCAATGAATCAATAATATCAACAGAATAAGCAGAGTTATCACCCCCAGGGTATTTCATAGCATCATAAATATTGAATGTAACAACATTACCATCAAATTCCATAGTAAGTGTACCACTGTGAATATCAATTTTTTGTTTTTGCAGTTTTTAAAAATGGTCTTCCTAACAGAATAGGTGTAGAATGATCATTATTTTCCATATCTAGCACATAGAAATCAGTAGGGAAGATTAAATTATTAACTTGCAACAATACATCTTCAATTACACCCTTGGGGTATGCATTAGACCTATTAGCCAACTGGATAACTGTAACACCCCGTGTTACGGCCTTCAATCCCGGATTAATTATTAAATTAATCCCGTTAATAATAATTAAATATGATTTAATTCGGTTAGGTTTCCTTTAATTAATTAATATGGTCCACTATGGACCATGGACCCTTATCCCTAAACCCAATCCTTAGTTCCAAAAGGAATAGAATTAGCAAGCCTATAATATTAGTTCCGAACCAGGACTCCTAAATATATAAATTGGGGACTTAAGAGGCACCTAGAACCCCCCACCACAATAAACGTTCCACCACCCCAAAGTGCTCCAAGAATCCCCTTAGAAGAAATCAAGAAAGCAAGAAAGCTTAAAGAAAGACCCTTCATAGCCAAGGAATTAATTAAGGCTAAGAGGTAACCCATGTCTCAACAAAACCTATTTTCATAGCTATAATTTCCCCCTAGGGTTTCCCCCACATTATTGTGAATGGCGAGTTGTTGTGTTTATTATTGATGTTGATGTGATGATTCCATGAGGAATCTTGATAATCTTGATATTGGGAATTTCTTGATAATTATGATGTTCTTGATGATTAATTGGGATTTTGATGATTATGTGTTATTCCTGATGATTATGATGTTCTTGATGATTAATTGGCATCCTTGATGTTTGTGTGTTATTCTTACCGGATCTTGCAATTAGAAGATGAATCGTATTCTTGTTGATATAAAAGTAATTAGAACCCTAGGTTGTATCGTATGTTATTATTCTTGAGTTATCGGGTGGGGAAATCGCATGTTGGGTGTTGATTATGTTTAGAAAAGCATGATAGGTTAGGTGCCGTTCGTTTCCCATATTTGATCCGTTAATTGTCTACGTGTTGTCGTTGATTGCGTTGTAAAGTGTCTAAGCATGGTTTCGGGTTCCACAACGGTTCCCGGGGCGAAAAGTGATGAAAAGAGTCAGTGGGGGGTAGGGGACCCGCCACCTACCCGTGGCAACTTCTGGCAGTCCCGGCAGCGGGCAGCCGGCGGGCGGGCAGCTGCCCGCCGGGCACCCGCTGCCCGGAACAGTGTTGGCCGGCGGGCAGCCGGCGGGTGGACCCCCACCCACAGGCTACCCGCTAGAATTTTCCCCCTCGGGACCCCGGCTTCCCCGTTTGATGTTTCCCCGACCCCTGTGGTGTCCCAACGGACCCCGTTTGTCGTGCCTATGTCTAGTTTGATATTTCGGGTACCGTTCGTAGGTTTATGAGTCTATTATATTGTATGCTAGTTGAATTGGTATCCCGTTGACCTAGGTGGAAGAAGTATGAACCCCTTAGGACTATTCTTAGTACGTGATGGATCACGCATAAGGTTGTTATACGCTCTATCCCCCTTCCCAATGTGTAATGTGGGTTGCATGTGCTTGCTATGTGTTATGTGTGCGTGTTGCCCCAATTCGGTTGCGATCGGATTGGTTATCCTGAGCTGCGGTTCGGAAGTCGGCTACAGTCAGATGGGAATTCCTGGCTGCAGTCGGATGACGGTATCCTGGGCTGCGGTCCAGAAGCTGGTTGTAGTCAGATGGGAATTCCTGGCTGCAATCAGATGACATTTTCCTGAGCTGCGGTTCAGAGGCTGGCTGTAGTCAGATGGGAATTCCTGGCTACAGTCAGATGACACATTCTCCTGGGCTGCGGTCCACCGTTTGGTTGCGATCAAACACTATGATGAGCTGCGGTTCATCGGTCGGTTGCGATCGACCCCTCCGTGTTGCGATACGGGGCAGGGTGCTGCGGGGCCGTGTCAGAGCTATATGCGCTGACCCTCATGTATGGGCATGCGATTGGTCCTGTGGCGCCAACAAAGTGTGTTATGTGTTGTGACATGGACGAGTTGTGATTACGAGTGTCTTGGGGGGGATGCGACTATGAGATTTATATTGGGGATTGTTCATGTTGGGTTATGATCATTGTTTATGCTTTACCTTATCTGCCTTATCTGTTGTGAACTGCATATGCTCGTTATAACTGTGCTTGTGTCTGGCCTTATCTGTCGAGTCATTCCCGGTTTTAAAGCTAGAGTTCGTAGGATATATCTTCATGCTCAAAATGGTTTTCGTATATCTATATATACCTCTATATGTATTGTATTTCAACGCGTTGGAGTGGGATACCAGCATCTCTCGCTGAACAGATATATTTGGCTTTCAGGCACAGAAGATTAAGTCACTGGAGTGCGCTAGAACTTAGAAGTAGATAGTTTCCCTTTTGGCCTGCGTGCCACGTTTACGTATTTACGCTTTGAGGATATTAGTTAGTTAGCCTGTGCACTTGGGTTCTCTAGCCCAGGTGTGGCATAACACCCCGAACGCTTGTATTTATATCTTTGGATTTAATAAGATTCTACCTTTATTATAAGTTTTAAATGTCTTGAAAATCTGGGGTGTTACAGTTGGTATCAGAGCTTAAGTTTGACCCTAGGATAAGACTCTTAAGACCGGACTTTCGGACACTAGGCTTGAACTCTAGGTACTTAGGAACATAGGATCCAGGAATCTTAAGACGCGCAGTGAGATTGTGAAACCTACACATAACCTCCCCTCACTTCATCCCTCTCTAACTTAAAGGAACCTCCTCCTACGCTTACCACACCAGGTAAGGGTGCGAATAGATAAGTTTACTTCCACAACTGGGTAACGTACACTTACCCGATAAATCGCCTCGTCCTAACTCCCGTCAAAAGACTTGACAAGGACCCTGACAAAAGAAAAGGAAGATTTGGATGACTACTAAGAAGAGGCGTTACAGTCAGGACTGCTAAAAGGGACGGACTGCAATACGCACCAACCTAGGGTAACCACGATAACCCCCGAGTCAGACAAATGACATGCACCTTCCGACAAGTTGCCTTATCTCGGCGAACCCGGGTTGCGGCTACAACAAACAGGAAGGAGAACTAGGACACCTATTAAAGTAGCAAAGGAACGACACCATTAGTCGAATCCTTGGGTGCAAAGTAAGTACATCGCGACACCTTGCGACCCCACCACCCCAATTTAAAATATCATCCGCCCTGAAACCCCAGCATCTTGATACCCCTATTTGTTGAAAACTCCCACCCCGAATCCTTAATTACCTTAAGAGAAAATTCGCAACCGTCATGACCTTGCTCACCCTTTGTTGCGCTTAACCCAAACCCTCGGAAACCCTAAATTGTTATTGCCCTTACTCTAAGTTCATATCCCCACTCCGTTTGGAAACCCTGTTAAAAACGTAGAGCAGCATAAGGCCCTTACCCTGCCCAGGGGCGTGAAGAACCGACATTCATTGATTCAATATTAAAATAAGTTGTTAGATAGGAATCGGCGAAGTAGGTGGAGGTTACGAATACGTATCACCCCACCCTTGCATGAAAACCGTGAAGGCTTCATGAGAAATCATAGCCTGTATGTACGCCACCGAAGAACGCCATGCGTTGACAAGAGCGGGCAAACAAACACGTTCAATGTGTCAGGGGCCCTCGCTACAGAAAACATCGTCAAATAGGTGTAACAGGCCGAACCTCGAGGAGGACATAAATCCTTGCTAAGAATTTCATCCACCAAGGAAGGGATGAAACCCAATAGAACAAGAAAGACTAACCCGAAACCCCCCTTACCCTTAAGAACCCTCGGCAAGGATTAGGAGTCAAGACCTAGGGGTTTGACCCACTAAACCGACTGGGTCCAGACTTCTGGACATCCGAGGGGAACATGCACGGAAACCATCACGAGAATTCCCTTGGAAGCCATAGAAACGAAGGGGACTTCGACACGGGAAGAGAAGATCAAACGAAAATCTTAGAATCAAACAAAGCCAAGGAAAAGGGATCACCAGTTCGACTGCACGCCACAACCAAGCCCCAAACAGGCATAATCACTCAAAGCCAAGAGTCCTTAGCCCCTTTCCCTCCCCTTGCCAATCAAGTACCATTTCGTTAAAGAATCTGTCCTATCACTCCAAACCTCGCTCTTGATCCCTCATTACAGACGAACCCATACAAGGTGGCAACCTTCCTTCCTGTATTACGACCTTGAGACATCGACCCTATCCGCCCCTCGACTTTGAAACCTAGCCCTTGCACTCCTTACACCCCTTTAAACCCAGACCAAGAAAACATAGATATATATATATGTATGTATATCTACCTCTAGAACTCGTGCTTAAGGATCAATGAACATTGTACGATGGGTCATCCTATGTATCCAAGTCCCTTTTATTGTGCACAAGGGCATGGGACTTGTCAGGACATGAATCTGTGCATTTTTGGGGTCTTTCCCGAAGGAATTGACTATTCCTAGTCACTTTCCCGCGGGTCCCCAACGGGTCCTTGACGGGATCTTAGCGGGTCCTTGGCAGGAGCTTGGCAGGCGGACCACCGCCCACCTCGCGCCCACTGGTACAATGTGCTGATTTCTTAACCCCTCATTTTATTGATTTGTGGCGCACTTGTGTGCCTCGATTGAGGAATGTGAGTCTTGGGTAAGGAACCATGGACCACCTAAACATAGTGTCCTACGTAAAAGACCTTGACGCACGAGACACCATCGGGAAATCACAATCAATTACATTGCACGAGTAATTGAAATCGGATCCTACGATACAACCGACTAGGGATGTTTGGCGTAAAGGATTGCGCAAACCAAGGAGGCGAGTTGGGAACTCGTACTAAGAACCCACGAAAACCTTAAAAGTCAAAATGCTAAGGAGGGACCGAGACTCCTCCAAACCATGGACATCATTCGAGCAAATCAGAGGACTCCTTACAAGTTGTATGGAATCAAGAACTACGTAGCCCATGGTGCTAAGCAAAAGGGTGAAGAACACATTCGCGCCAAGACTTCAAGGGTCATTAAGGACCTACAAGGAGATGAGGTGACTCGTAAATTCGCCGAGTCATCCCACAACGAGATTTGGTAACCGACTGCGCTTTAAAAGAAAAAGGGCACGCAAGGACACCTTCATCATTAAAAATAACACAAACAGGGCACAACAATGCCGAACCTCGGGTAAGACATGAAGTCTTACTAAGAATTTCATCCACTAAAGAGGAGATGAAACTCAATAAGAAGAGAAATTCAACCCAAAATCCATCGACTCCCAAGAGACTTTGGGAAGAATTTGGGAAATGCGCCCTAAGAGATTGGCTTGGTTGACCCAACTCGGTCAAGACCTTGGGCGCATTAAAGAAGTAAGTGTTGAATCACCACGGGAAATTCCCTCAAGAAAGAAGAGAAGGATGAAACCTTAGCCTGGGAAGCAAGGTCTAACAAGGATCTTAAAGTCAAGCAAGCACCAACACCAAGGAAGGAGGATCATCAGCTCGTCGGCGCATCGTGATCAAAGCATCTAACCAGATTATTCACTTGGGATCGAGAAACCTTAACCCATCCTAGCCGAATTCCTTTCCCTCCCTCGGAAAATCGGCCCCTTCTTTATTTCAAAACCCTTTCTACCCTTCAGACCCCATTCTCAATCCCATGTTTTAACGATTCCATACAAGTGGCAACCTCAAAACCTAAGTTGCAACCTCGAAAACTTGATCCTAATTCCTGAATTCACCGTGTTCCCAAGTTTGAAACCCACTCTCTTAACCCTGTAAAACCTAATCGCTCCCAAAAACCCAACACACATAGGCGTGCAAGTATACAATTTCCCCGTGGAATACCTTCTCTATAGGACCACGGTTCTTCTCTTGACTCGTTAACCCTGCAATGATTTCCAAGCTTCGGGGACGAAGCTTCTCGTAAGGGGGGGAGAGTGTAACACCCCGTGTTACGGCCTTCAATCCCGGATTAATTATTAAATTAATCCCGTTAATAATAATTAAATATGATTTAATTCGGTTAGGTTTCCTTTAATTAATTAATATGGTCCACTATGGACCATGGACCCTTATCCCTAAACCCAATCCTTAGTTCCAAAAGGAATAGAATTAGCAAGCCTATAATATTAGTTCCGAACCAGGACTCCTAAATATATAAATAGGGGACTTAAGAGGCACCTAGAACCCCCCACCACAATAAACGTTCCACCACCCCAAAGTGCTCCAAGAATCCCCTTAGAAGAAATCAAGAAAGCAAGAAAGCTTAAAGAAAGACCCTTCATAGCCAAGGAATTCATTAAGGCTAAGAGGTAACCCATGTCTCAACAAAACCTATTTTCATAGCTATAATTTCCCCCTAGGGTTTCCCCCACATTATTATGAATGGCGAGTTGTTTTGTTTATTATTGATGTTGATGTGATGATTCCATGAGGAATCTTGATAATCTTGATATTGGGAATTTCTTGATAATTATGATGTTCTTGATGATTAATTGGGATTTTGATGATTATGTGTTGTTCCTGATGATTATGATGTTCTTGATGATTAATTGGCATCCTTGATGTTTGTGTGTTATTCTTACCGGATCTTGCAATTAGAAGATGAATCGTATTCTTGTTGATATAAAAGTAATTAGAACCCTAGGTTGTATCGTATGTTATTATTCTTGAGTTATCGGGAGGGGAAATCGCATGTTGGGTGTTGATTATGTTTAGAAAAGCATGATAGGTTAGGTGCCGTTCGTTTCCTGTATTTGATCCGTTAATTGTCTACGTGTTGTCGTTGATTGCGTTGTAAAGTGTCTAAGCATGGTTTCGGGTTCCACAACGGTTCCCGGGGCGAAAAGTGATGAAAAGAGTCAGTGGGGGGTAGGGGACCCGCCACCTACCCGTGGCAACTTCGGGCAGTCCCGGCAGCGGGCAGCTGCCCACCGGGCACCCGCTGCCCGGAACAGTGTTGGCCGGCGGGCAGCCGGCGGGTGGACCCCCACCCACCGGCTACCCGCTGGAATTTTCCCCCTCGGGACCCCGGCTTCCCCGTTTGATGTTTCCCCGACCCCTGTGGTGTCCCAACGGACCCCGTTTGTCGTGCCTATGTCTAGTTTGATATTTCGGGTACCGTTCGTAGGTTTATGAGTCTATTATATTGTATGCTAGTTGAATTGGTATCCTGTTGACCTAGGTGGAAGAAGTATGAACCCCTTAGGACTATTCTTTGTACGTGATGGATCACGCATAAGGTTGTTATACGCTCTATCCCCCTTCCCAATGTGTAATGTGGGTTGCATGTGCTTGCTATGTGTTATGTGTGCGTGTTGCCCCAATTCGATTGCGATCGGATTGGTTATCCTAAGCTGCGGTTCGGAAGCCGGCTACAGTCAGATGGGAATTCATGGCTGCAGTCGGATGACGGTATCCTGGGCTGCGGTCCATAAGCTGGTTGTAGTCAGATGGGAATTCCTGGCTGCGATCAGATGACATTTTCCTGAGCTGCGGTTCAGAGGCTGGCTGTAGTCAGATGGGAATTCCTGGCTACAGTCAGATGACACATTCTCCTAGGCTGCGGTCCACCGTTTGGTTGCGATCAAACACTATGATGAGCTGCGGTTCATCGGTCGGTTGCGATCGACCCCTCCGTGTTGCGATACGGGGCAGGGTGCTGCGGGGCCGTGTCAGAGCTATATGCGCTGACCCTCATGTATGGGCATGCGATTGGTCCTGTGGCGCCAACAAAGTGTGTTATGTGTTGTGACATGGACGAGTTGTGATTACGAGTGTCTTGGGGGGGATGCGACTATGGGATTTATATTGGGGATTGTTCATGTTGGGCTATGATCATTGTTTATGCTTTACCTTATCTGCCTTATCTGTTGTGAACTGCATATGCTCGTTATAACTGTGCTTGTGTCTGGCCTTATCTGTCGAGTCATTCCCGGTTTTAAAGCTAGAGTTCGTAGGATATATCTTCATGCTCAAAATGGTTTTCGTATATCTATATATACCTCTATATGTATTGTATTTCAACGCGTTGGAGTGGGTTACCAGCATCTCTCGCTGAACAGATATATTTGGCTTTCAGGCACAGAAGATTAAGTCACTGGAGTGCGCTAGAACTTAGAAGTAGATAGTTTCCCTTTTGGCCTGCGTGCCACGTTTACGTATTTACGCTTTGAGGATATTAGTTAGTTAGCCTGTGCACTTGGGTTCTCTAGCCCAGGTGTGGCATAGCACCCCGAACGCTTGTATTTATATCTTGGGATTTAATAAGATTCTACCTTTATTATAAGTTTTAAATGTCTTGAAAATCTGGGGTGTTACAATAACTACACTAGTTTCATTCAAAGGTCCACGTTTTAAAGAAGCATACACAGAATATGGCATATTAATAGATGCTCCTAAGTCTAGCATGGCTTTCTCAAGTTCAGTATCGCCTATCATACAAGGAATAGTAAACATACCTGGATCCTTGCATTTTTCAGGAAGCTTGCTTTGAATCACAGCAGAAACATTCTTACCCATTAGCACTTTCTCACCTTTTTTTTTTACTTTTGTGTCCTTTTTGTTGTACACAACTCCTTTAAGAATTTAGCATATCTAGGAACTTGTTTTATTGCATCAAGTATTGGAATATTCACTTCTCAATTTTTGAAAGTTTCATATAACTCTTCATCTTTCGTTCCTTTTATAGATTCTAACAAAGCTTGAGGGAATGGGGGAAGTGGTTCATAATTCGAAAGATTGGGAGACTTACCTTGAGAATTTTCATTGTTGCTAGTTCCCTCTTTTTCTTGGTTCACTGATGGGGTAGCAATCGCAGGGCCTTCAATTTCCTTACCACTCCTCAACACAATTGCACTTGCATTTTCTCTTGGATTAACCACTGTTTGAGAGGGTAGTTTGCCAGAACTCTGTGCTTCCAACCGACTAACCGTAGTTGCTAGTTGGCCCATTTGTCTTTCCAAGTTTTGAATACTAGCATTTGTTTCTTGAATACTAGCTCTTGTCCCTTGTTGGAATAGTTGTGTTTCTTGTTGAAACTGCAAAGTGTTAGTAGCAAGAGATTTAACAATATCTTCTAGATTCATACATGAGCTAGAGCCTTGGGTTGGTTGTTGTGTTGAAGGAAATGGTTGTCTATACTGCTGAAAATTAGAACGATTCTGAACAAACTGGTTCCCTTGTGAGTTCCCATAGCTAAGGTTTGGGTGATCCCTCCATCCAGGATTATATGTATTGGAAAATGGATCATACTTATCTTGAGGTTGTCCAGGAAAACCTCCAGCCATGTTAACTTGTTCAATAGGTTCTTCTTGAAGAGTTGGGCAGGCATCAGTTTGATGCCCAACTACCGAGCAAATTCCACATGCTTTTACAGTTTGCATATTGCCTACTGCTAATTGACGGACAAGAGTAGTTAAACCAGAAATTTGTTGTTCAAGAGCAGAAATATTTACCTCATTCACTTGCTTAGACGGTTGGACTATTCTATTGCCAAACTGTTGAGAATTTGCAGCCATATTCGCAATTAGAGTTCTTGCAACGTCTGGTGTCTTGTCAACTAAAGCACCACCGCTTGCGGCATCAATCATGCTTCTATCCATTGAAAAAAGTCCTTCATAAAAGTATTGAATGAGTAATTGATCACTAATTTGATGGTGTGGGCAGCTTGCACAAAGCTTTTTGAAACGCTCCCAATATTCATATAATAACTCTCCATTGTTTTGCCTTATACCACAGATTTCCTTTCTAATATTGGCCGCCCTTGAAGCTGGAAAATATTTTTCAAGAAACGCTGTCTTCAGGTTATTCCATGTGGTGATGCTCCCAGAAGGTAGATAGTATAGCCAATCCTTCGCTGAATCTTTCAACGAAAAGGGGAAGGCTCTCAACTTGATTTGTTCTTCAGTAACCCCTGTGGGTTTCATACTCGAACACACCACACGGAATTCTTTTAAGTGTTTGTGGGGATCTTCACCTGCAAGTCCATGAAAAGAAGGCAACAGATGAATTAACCCAGATTTTAATTCAAATTGTACATAAGCATCCAGAGCAGGAAAAGTAATGCATAAAGGTTGCTGATCCAAATTTGGAGCTCCAAGCTCTTTTAAAGTTCGATTTTGAGCCATGGGTTCTAAATCAGAATTGGCAGAATTGGTAGCCAGATCACTAAACTCCAATTTGCTCAAAGCTTGTTTCCTCCACCTGCGTATAGTTCTTTCAATTTCCGGATAGTACGGCAAGATTTTTTTATTAGCAAATCGAGTTATAGGCATAAAAAAAGAAAAGAAAATATATTGCAGCATTTATGCAAAAGTAACGAAAGAAAAGATTTTTTTAAAAAAATTCTTTTTTTTTTTGGGACAAATGAAAAACAAATAAATAAATAAAGAAATAAATAATTAAATAAACACAAAATAAGCTAGAAAATCTCCTCGGCAACGGCGCCAAAATTTGATGAGCTGTCGTAGGCTCCCAAATTAAAACCTTACAAACGTAGTAGCGGGAGTAAGGATCGATCCCACGAGGAGTAACTAGTTTAACTTTTGTGCTCAAGGAAATAATGGGGGGTTTGGAAAATAACGAGAATAAAGATTAAGTAAAAGATAATTTAATAAACAAGAGATTAAATAAATCGAATAAAGCAATGAAAACAATATATTGAAAGCACCTATGATAGAAAATCTTGGTTAGTAAAGATCCACCACCGGAATTTAACACTGATCATTGACTCAAAAAGGTAATTGATATGCAATTGAATATTTATCGTGAAATTATTTCATATCCGTTTTCCCTTAGTTGTATGTAACTAAAGCACACGCGGTTTAATTACCCCTAACTACTAAATAACCTAAGACAAGCGCTATAGATTTAATTTAATAGCAGCAATAGGAACTAGGAAAACCGACAAACTAAATAACACAAGCACAAGCGGTTGCATTTAATTTAGGAAAATATTCTTCCTGAAATCAATTATCACTAAGCCGTCAATAATTAACCTCAGTTGCTACTGAATATTAGAATAATTTGTAGCACAACATTATCTAATATAGCAAAGAATTATATCAAATAAGTTAGAAGAATATTTAATACCCAAATGTATAAAAATTATATAATAAAATAAATAAATTATCTTACAGCATAATCAATTCTGGGACTTTAGTTCACTAAACCAAGCTAAAGAAATTAGCCACGAATGGACATTGACAACAACTTTAAAGAATAATCAAGAGGGGAAGAATGAACGTTTTACAAAAGAATTTCACTACTATTTATACACCCTCCAAAATATACTAGAACCATTCTTCACCATTCATTTTCCTATTTTTGCACCAAGTCTTGTACAACCGAGTCTGCAGCTATTTGTCCGTACGTGATATGCGTTGCTAATGAAGAAGTCTTCACGTAATGTACGTTGAGAGGAAACCAAAATATAAAACTTTATTTGTTTGCATGCTAAGGAATATATATATATATATATATATATATATATATATATATATATATATATATATATATATAATGCATATATATACGTAATAAATATATGTATATATTAGTATAGTACGTAATATGTATTATATATTTTATATATTATATATTATATATTAAAAAGAACTAATTATAAGATAATATTAAATAACTATTACAAAATTATTATAAAGATGTACCTAAAATATGAGTGTAAAATATGCCTATCAAGGTGCTACAGACCATATTACATGTTCTTTACAATTTTTTGATGAGTGCTGCAAGATTGATGGAATTTCTGTTAAATTGCAAAATGGTGAAGTTGTGAGTGTCACACATATGGGGCAGGTTAAATTTGATAAGGGGCTGCTGTTGGAAAATGTTCTATATGTTCCCTCCTTTACCTTCAATATCATATCTGTCAGTAAATTGGCCAAACAGTCAGGATGTAGGCTTGTGATGGATGCTGATTATTGTGATATTCAGGGGCCTCTTGGAACCATGGCTGGTTTTGCTAAGGAAAAAAATGGATTGTAGCTGGTTCAGACCCCCCTGTTAAGAAGCAGATTCAGTCCTTAGATAAAAGTAATTCTCAATGTAATAGTTTGACAATTCAGTTGTGGCAAAATAGATTGGGACACTATCCCATTAATAAAATTCCTCTTCTGAATGAAATAAAATCTGATTCATTACAGTTGCAGAAACAATGTGGTTTTATATGTGATGTCTGTCATCTGGCCAAACACAAAAGGTCTGCATTTCCTATTAGAACAACTAGAGCTCAACAATGTTTTGAACTAATTCATATGGATGTGTGGGGTCCTTTTTCTGTTCCACTCTTGAAGGGGAACACTATTTTCTGAGCATTGTTGATGACTATAGCAGGTTCACCTGGTTATACATGTTGAGAAATAAGTCACAAGTTAAGTCTGCCTTTCAGAGATTCTATAACTATGTCTTTACACAAATTTTTTGCTAAGATCAAAACAGTAAGGACTAACAATGGAACTGAGTTCATAATGGATGCCTTCTATGATGAAAAGGGGATGGTGCATCAAAAATCTTGTGTTTATACTCCCCAACAGAATGGGGTTGTGGAGAGAAAACACCAGCATATATTGAACATAGCCAGGTCCTTGAGATTCCAGTCTGGTCTGCCTTTGGAGTTTTGGGGGCATTGTGTGTTGCATGCCTCCTACCTCATAAATAGACTCCCTACAGATGTTCTTAATGGAAGTTCTCCTTTGAAATTGTTGACTGGGAATGAAATGGACTATACACAGCTCAGAACCTTTGGCTATTTGTGTTTTGCAGCTACCATTTCTCAAGGAAGGAATAAGATGGAGTCTAGGGCTAGAAATGGCATTTTTTTAGTCTTTCCAGCTATAAAAGGGGTATATGTTGTATGATCTTACTGACAAACTTATTTTTGTTTCCAGAGATGTAAAGTTCTATGAGCAGGCTTTCCCCTTCAAAAGTCAAGAAATTCCACATGCATCCACTCCTGCAAGTGAGTTCTGTAATCCTACATTACCTCTTATTCCAGTCTCAATTGAGGAACAAGCCATGTCCACTCCTCTGGAACACATAAGGAGCCTCATAAATGATGGATGCATGACAGAAGATACTCATTCTGCTGACTCCAGAAGTAGAAACAGTCCTGAAAGAAGCACTAGAAGAAATACTGGCTCAAATACCTTGCCTTCCAGTGATGAGGCTGAATCAAATGGTGAGGAGGCCTCAGTTCCCACTGATAAAACTCACTCCTCAGAGGATCATGAGAATCAGCAACATCCTAGAAGGTCCACAAGGTCAAGGGCTGTTCCCCACAGGCTCAATGACTATTACTGCCAACTGATGGTAGGGAAAAGGACTGTTGAAAAGTATTCTCCCCATCCTATAGAGAATTTCATCACTCATGAAAATTTGTCCCCTGAACATAGGGCATGTGCTTTATCTGTTACATCTGTCAATGAGCCACAATCATATCATGAAGCTGTCCAGCGTGATGAATGGAAGAAAGCTATGCAATCTGAAATAGATGCTTTAAACCAGACTAACACTTGGATCTTGACTGATATGCCTAAAGGAAAGACATCTATAGGTTGCAGATGGGTATATAAAGAAAGCATAGGACAGATGAGACAGTAGAGAGATATAAGGCCAGGCTAGTTGCAAAAGGTTACACTCAGCGAATGGGGGTGGATTACATGGAAACATTTTCACCTGTGGCCAGAATGACCACCATCAAGACCTTTCTAGCCATAGCAGCTACTAAAGGATGGGATGTCCAACAGCTTGACATCAACAATGCTTTCTTGCATGGTGATTTGTATGAGGAGGTCTATATGAATCTACCTCCAGGGTTTAAGGGTGGTAAGCCTAATCAGGTCTGTAAGCTGTTAAAATCTCTGTATGGTTTGAGGCAAGCCAGTAGACAGTGGAATTCCAAGCTCACAAAGTCTTTAGAAGCAGATGGTTTTCAGCAATCCTTTAGCTGATCCTTCTTTATTTACAAAGTCCTATAATAATTCCTTCACTGCCCTACTTGTGTATGTAGATGACATACTTGTGGAAGGCACAGATTCTGGTGAGATAAGAAGGATCAAAGGTATGCTAAACACTCTCTACAAAATAAAGGATCTTGGACAGCTCAACTACTTCTTGGGGATTGAAGCCCTTAGAACTCCCAGTGGTATTAACCTATGCCAAAGAAAGTACACTCTAGAGATACTGCAAGAAAATGGCTTTTTAGATGCCAAACTAGCAAAGACACCTTGCACACCAGGATCAAAAGTCACCAGTTCTGAAGGAATTCTGATTGACAATCCAGAGTCCTATAGGAGGTTAGTTGGAAAGCTACTATACCTAACAAATACAAGGCCTGGCATATCTTATTCTGTACAGCAGCTCAGTCAATATGTTGATAAACCAAGAGACACTCATCTTGTTGCAGCACATAGACTGCTAAGATACCTTAAGGGTTCACCTAGAAAGGTTCTGTATTACTCTTCTAACTCTGAGCTGAAATTGCAAGGTTTTTGTGACTCAGACTGGGCCACTTGTGCTGAAACAAGGAAGTCCATAACAGGTTTCTGTGTTTTCCTTGGAGACTCTCTCATATCTTGGAAGACAAAGAAACAAGCTACCATTTCCAGGTCATCTTCTGAAGCAGAGTACAAGGCCTTAGCCACCACTGTCTGTGAAATTCAGCGGCTCCTTTATCTTTTAGCAGATTTGAAAGTCAATAAGAACACAACTATACCTCTATTCTGTGATAATAAGTCTGCAGTGGCTATTGGAGGAAATCATGTTTTCCATGAGCGTACTAAACATATTGAAATTGACTTCCATGTTGTTAGACAAAAGGTACATGAAGGAGTGATTAAATTGATGCATATTCCTTCTCACAAACAGATTGCAGATGGCCTCACTAAGGCTCTACCTATTACCCTATTTGAGGTTTTCCATTCTAAGCTGGGACTTCAGGACCTTCACTCTCCAGCTTAAAGGGGGGGGGGGGGATGAAGCATGGCAGATGATGAAGCCAGTTCACTAGAAGACTCAGCAATTGTAGTTCACTAGCAGTTATTTTCCTAGCAAGGGCTTTTCTGTAATTTCCCTTAGTTAGTTAATGAGCTGTTAGTTAGTTAGCTTTTGGTTAAGTCTCATATATAAGCCTCAGCTTTCCCTTCTTGTTGTAAGTGTTCTTTTTCCAATTATCTTTGCAGTTTTGATATCCTAATGAACAATATAGACCACATTTCTTGTTCAGAGATGAATAAAGCTTTCCCTTTCTTTTTTCCATTGTAATTCGAGTGAGTTCATCAAGTGATGATCACTCTGTTAATAATGTAGATGAGTGCTTCCAATTGGCAGGAGGAATGATGACTGAGTTCACCAACGATGATGAACCATTCATTGCCGTCCGATGATTCCCATTCCCTAGGAGGTAGTTTTGACCCATATAGATTGCTGGATGATGGAGAGTATAGTGTGGTTCTGTTGAGATTAACAAGAACAAGAAAAATAATAATGGCAGAAAGGTAAAGAAGACAAGATTTACGTGGTTCGGCAATGTGCCTACATCCACGGGAGTGAAACAATACTCTTATTCATAGTGATGGTAATAGTGGTGACACAACTCTTTAGGGATACAACCAATATATTTATAGGCATCCAATTCCTATACAATAGGTCTACCCGTTTCACTCCTACTCCTAGTATGAGACAAACACTTATTCCTAATCCATATATGAGACAAAGTCAACAATCTCCACCTTAGCGAATATGTTCTTTAGGAGAAAAGATAACTCAACAAATCTCCACCTTGACGAATATGCTCTTTAGGAGAAAAGACTTATCTCACTATCTCCACCTTCACATATATGCCCTTTTAGGAGAAAAGACTATCTCCACCTTCGCAAATATGTCCTTTAGGAGAAAAAGATAACTCAACAAATCTCCACCTTAGCAAATATGTCTCTTAGGAGAAAAGACTTATCTCACCATCTCCACCTTCACAATTATGCCCCTTAGGAGAAAAAAACTTATCTCACATATACACATGGGTAGGAACAACCATGTTCATCCCAACAAGCCAGCCATATGCATACGCAGCATCAAACGTTACCCAGTGCATGTACACGAACCACTTTGTTCCAAGCCATTCGCCCCTCAGCCGTCGACTTGTTATACCGCCGCGACTCATGCTAACTGCCCCGTTCAGCTGACTTCCTGCATCCGGCCCATACCAGGTCCATATCCCCTCCTGGTATCCACGCTGCCCCAACACAACAGCGCCCCTGCAAAGTCACACTAAACCCGTGTGCCTTGCCCAATGCTCCACTAACCAGCAATTACCACTGGTCAGCAACACGCACCACGCAGCATCATATGTTTCCCTGTGCATGTTCACGAACTGCTTCATCCTGAAGTGTCCGCCCATACCAGTCGTGACTCATGCCAAGCCCGGCCCATACCAGCTGTGACTCATGACAAGCCCGACCCATACCGATACCAATATTGACCCATATCGATACCAGGTCCACGACCCCTCCTGGTATTCGCGCTGCCCAACACCACAGCGCCCCTCACCACCTTCTCATCTAGCATCTAGAAACGCCCAACAAGTCCAAACAATATTCGAACTTGTTACTAGTTACCGCTAGAACATCACCTTCACTATAATAAGAGTCATCCGCATGAACCACGTTCATAGCTTCCTGCTTCTTCAACTCCTCCCAATCAGCCTCTTCTAGATTAGTTGGCTTTTCCGCATTCATGGTTTTCAGAAGGCCCTGGTATGCCAACAAATTCAGCTTCCTGCTTCTTCAACTCCTCCCAATCAGCCTCTTCTAGATTAGTTGGCTTTTCCGCATTCATGGTTTTCAGAAGGCCCTGGTATGCCAACAAATTCATTACCCTAGACTGCCATAGCCCAAAATTCCCTATACCATCAAACTTTGATATCTCGAATTTTGTACTTGATTTGGACATCTCAACAGTGCTCTGATACCAATTTGTTGAGATTAACAAGAATAAGAAAAATAATAATGGCAGAAAGGTAAAGAAGATAAGATTTACGTGGTTCGGCAATGTGCCTACATCCACGGCAGTGAAACAATACTCTTATTCATAGTGATGGTAATAGTGGTGACACAACTCTTTAGGGATACAACCAATATATTTATAGGCATCCAATCCCTATACAATAGGTCTACCCGTTTCACTCCTACTCTTGAGACAAACACTTATTCCTAATCCATATATGAGACAAACTCAACAGGTTCATGAGTTACAGGATGTGCAATTAGTAATGATGCTTTGCTTTGTTGTAATGGGTACTGGGCTTTTCCTCCCCGAGAAGTTTTTTCCGAATATGACTATAAGGTTAGTTGAGTTTCTTGAAAAGGAAAAAATACTGCCGCTGGCGTATATAAATGTTTCCGGGGAAAATAAATATATTGTGGTAGACCTTAAAACAAAGAGTATGGGAGGGATGATGGAACAAAACTCAGTTACTTATCCACAAATAAATGATCGAATTGATCTGCTCAGATTGTTCTACTTTAGAGCAGTTGTACACCTTAGTTTTATTTTTTTTAGAAGATGTTGAGGAGTTAAAGGGTAATTTTTGCATTCCGCTAATACTTGCAAGAAAAAACAGGAGTTTCGATAGTTTCAAATTGCTCCATTCTTGTAAGCCACGCCCTGTCTGCTCAGCTTGGAATGGCTGTGTCAAAATATGGTTATAGAGTTAGGAAATGGAGAACAAATGATAAAAATGCGCCTAAATGTCAAGCAGGCAGCTGCATATTTACAAGTTGAATTTTCCTCCGAAAAGAATTATGATGTTTGCAGTTCGCAAGCACTTGAGCTAGAAAGCTGCGGAGGGATGATAATGGAACAGATCTCAGTTAGTCACCAATGGCGGTATGCATTCTGCTCAAAAACGCATCGTTGGAATGTGGTTTTGGAGTTACTGGATGTGGTAGTAAGCCTGCTGTTGTATTTATGGACAAAAAATTATTCCTTTGGCATTTCGGTAAATGATGATCCCTCCTCCGTTAATACAAAGATGCACTTATTGCTCTACTTTGGAAGGACATTCCTAGAAATGCAGCATCTGAATAGTTTGGAAAGGCAGTTTTTAGACCACTTTGAGAGGCTTGTTTAGACAGGGCTTTTAGAGTTACTGAGTGGGGAAGAAATCAAGTTGCGGTATTTACAACAAGAAGAAGAAGTTGGCACTGCCTCCCAAAAGAATCATAGTGTTAGCATTTTGCCAGCACTACTTGAAGCAGAATGCAGGATGATGCAACTGGACTCACCATGTGAAGGCCATATTCCCAAATCCAGTGCAACAAATGAAGAAAGAAACTTTGTTGTTGTTGGGTTAAAAAGAACTGATGCCATAGGAAGAAACAACTAGAAGAAAAAAGGTCGACTTCATTGATACGGTGGCAGAAAGATCATTAGATTTCCCGCAAGGTTCCTGAACCACTGTTTGGTAAGAGTCGTCGTGATGCTCTTAAAGGTGAGCTATCAGTTTTATCATATATTTTATGGGGTAGTAGTTTCGTAGTATACAGTGGTGGTTTGGTTTTTGCTTACTTGAATAGTTTCTCACAGACACCTTTGTTTACTTGGAATCTCCCTCCATTGTGCAGTTAGCCTATCTATATTCAAGCGAGCACGTCGGGACTTTGGCATCACTAGATGCTCATTAGAAGAAGTTGGTACTGCCTCGGATGAGAATCATACTACTGACGTTTGGCCTGCACTAAAAGCACAATATAATGCTGCAGAGAGGGGAGGGATGTTGCTACAACAGGACTCATCTTCTGAAGCCCACATTCCCGAATCCAGTGCGACAAATGAAGAAAGAAATAATGTTGTTTAGTTAAATAATGACATTAATGCCAAAGGTGGAACAGTAGTTCACAGAAAACCAACACTATCAGCAGGTGGGAGAAAGAGCATGGAATTACCCTCCTTTCTTCAACAACTGTTTCGTAAGAGTCGATGATGCTGCTAAAACTCTTAAAGGTGAGCTAATAGTACACTTTTATCATATATTTAATGTGGTAGTACAATTTTATGAGTTAATTCAATTCCAGCAATGGTCCTTTAATTATTGCCATTTTTCAAAATTAGTTCTCGTCTTTTAATTTGGACAAAAAGGTCCATTGACTTTCATATTTATTTCAACATTGGTCCTTCCATTAACCTTCCGTCTCATAGGTGTTAGTTTAGGGGTTAAAATGGTCATTTCCTTAACTAGGTAGGATAAAAATAAATAAATAGATAAATAAAAGAAAATAACAAATGCAGAAGCTACACTTTCCTTTTCTCAGTTTATCTACTTTCTTCCACCATAGAGTAACTCCTCTCTTTCTCTCTCTAATGGCATCTCTCTTCAGAGATCAAATGTTTGGGTACTCTAAGAGAGACTTATTCTCTTCCACAGCATCAGCCACCGGCTGCTGCCATTATATCCTCCGCTAACTCCCGCTGCTCCGGCACCAGCACTACCAGCTTCTACCTGTCGCCACTCGCCTGCTCCCATCCCCATTTGGCGACCTAACTCCGACGCTCACCGCCCCTGACATCCGTGAGACTGCCTACGCAATCTTCGTTGCAGCATGTCGCACCTCTATCGGCAAAGCCCTCACCTACATTCCCTCCTCTATGGACGGATCTCCCTCGCCATCGTCCAACTCCAATTCCTCCCTCCTCATCCTCTCCTTCGATGCAGAGATCCCTCAATTCCACTGCCGTTTCCAAAATGAAGAAAGCCCTGGGCCTCTGATTTTGAATTTCAAGCATAGGGATTGTTCGCTATTGTCTTCGAATTCTAGTCAACGTGTATTATAGTATTTCCAGTGAAATTAAATCTTTCCGATGTGATCCGTCTAGCATTTTAGTGTTCTCTGAATTAAGCTTAGAGATGAACTTCTTTTGTATCTTCTGCAAACAAATGAAAACTCTTTTTGTTGCATACTATGTAACGTTTTATCCGTTACTATTATTATAACATTAGGATAAGTTATGATAATATTAAGTATTTGATATGTGGTGCAACACTAATAACCTAATAGCTAGACTACCATTATGATTAGGAGTCTAGTTAGGGTTTAGGAGACCTAAAGACATACAACCACAATGATGGCCAGTGGTTATATAAGGTCACTAGTCCTCTCACTGCTCACATTACATACCCCATACGCCATTTAGAGAGAGCTGAGTAAAGTGAGAGACAAAATACTCGTTATCTCTGCAGCAGTCCGGATTGCTCAACTGTCTCAAGAACTATGGCTGAAGGTTAGTCGGTCCTGTATCACATATTATATGCATGTGATATATATTTAGTCCAACAGTTGGTATCAGTCGCCATAAATAATCTCTGCCTGGTTCTTTTTAATTACATATAATTTTTTGAATATGTTGTATACTTTGTATAATTGAGATACATATTTAAATATTTGTATACAATTGTATGTCTACACTGTTGGAAATTAAGTGTATTCAGCATTAAAAAAAAAAACAAAAACAAAAAAATTAAATTGAATAATTAATTTTTTGTTTGGCCTCTTCGCTGCTTCGCCAAAAATTTCTTTTTGGCCTTTGCGCTGCTGCTAGGCTGAACGTAGGGAAGATGATGAATGAAGATGGATGATGATTGAAGGTTTGGGCCGGGTCTGGCCCAATTGGGTCAGACCTTGGCTCCTATTAAAAAAAATTAATAATAATTAAATCTGGGCATGTTTTGGTTTTGGGCTAAACCTGAATTGATATTTAGAGTACATCAATTCATTTAGTTTAATATCTTCATCATATATGGACTTCTTCTAAATTAATTATCCAATTGAATTTTTTTTATTAAGTCTATTATTAAATTATTATTCAACTTTGAATAATTATTCAGTTTTAATTTTTCAGTTGAATTTTAAATTAATAATGTTTTTCAATTTAAATTGTATTAAGTGTTGCAATTTAATTGTGGAGTATTTGTGAGTAATGTGCATAATCTGAGCATGCTATTTATCTCTTTATTGCATTAATTATTTGACTGTTATAATTATGTCTATAGAAAAGCATGTTCATTAAGAAAAATTTAGAGCCTTTTAGGTCTGAATTATATGCTATGCATGATTTAGTAGCTTTTAGGTGAATTAGTGACTTTCAGGTTAGATTATGCATATTATTATTTACTCTTCAGTTATTACTCCACTCGTGTTTTATAAAGTTCCTAAAGCACATAAAGTACATAAAAAATTCGTAGTTTACCCTATTCAAAGCCTTATCCATAGGTGAAACTACACTCTTTAGATCTTTCAAACGATTTTACTTCAAAAATGAGAACACATGAATTAGGAAAGTTTCTTGGGGAGGAATACTAGTTCTATGGCCGTGGCTTAAAAGCCTTGTTGCTACTAGTCCCCTTGCGACACTACTCTGTCTAAGGAGTTGGTTTTTAACCGAGTTTCGTCTCGACCAACTTTCCTGGGAGTATACCTAAGGATTGTCTATCATATTTTGGTTTAATTTGTTTGTTTATTAGGCTTTCTTGCTAATGTGATTATGTTTTTTGGTTAATTAAAGAGTAGCCATAACATCTTTAATTTACCAAAATTACATATTAAGTTTTACTCACATAAAGTTAAAGGCAAGAATATTGTAGTTAATTCTGCTTGATATGGCAAAATTTAGCCCACATGCAATTTTGTTATATTTGTAGGGTTAATTAGGATGAAATACCATACTATGATCATAATTTTCCTACAGGGATTATGTATCGGCATATAGTTTTGGTAGTTTTGTCATTAAGGGTGGAAAATTAAAATCGCACCCATTCCGTTTCCATCATTTGGTTTTGGTAAATTCATTATGCGTAAAAATTTAGCCCACAGACAATTTTTATGGCATCCGAATTTATCTTTTGCATAATTTTACATTGGTAATATTATGTACTTCAGTATCTCTCTCTAATTTTGTGCCTCGAAAAAATTCTAACCAAGCTTTCAATTTTCTTTTTACAGTCGCTCTTCCAATCACTCAATCAATAACTATTGATATTCCTATCCTTAATGATGATAATCAGAAAGAGTGGAAAGATGTTGTTCTATTGAATTTGGGAATATTAGGGTTTGATTATGCTATCCGCAATGAGAAGCCTCCTGAGCTTACTGCGGAAAGCACTGAGGAACAAAAAACGTTATAGAGCGATGGGCAACAACCAATCGCTTGGGCGTATTCCTCATTAAATCCAAAATTGCCAAAGAGATTCGTGGTCCCGTCGATGAAATTGAGGACATTAAGCCATTACTCAAGGCCATTGATGAGCAATTTGTTGACGTGAACAAATCTTTGGCAAGTACCCTGATAATGAAGTTTATCAATATGCGTCTTTCCACTGTCAAGGGATCGCGGAAACACATCATGCAACTCAGGGACATTGCGGCTCAATTAAAGAAGTTGAAAATTATTCTTCTAGATGCCTTTGTGGTGCATTTTGCACTAAATACCCTATCTCAAGACTATAATGCATTTAAAATTTCCTATAATACACATAAGGAAGAATGGTCTATCAATCAATTGATTACCATGTGTACTCAAGAGGAAACAAGGCTTATGACAAAGCTTGGGGAAAGTGCTTTTATGGCCACAACAAGGCCTAAGAGAAAGTCTGGAAAACCTAAGGGACTTACCATGGCTGCTAAGGGGAAACTAACCCCTAAATCAGACATTAAGAAGATACAAAAGTGTTTCTTTTGTAAAAAGAAGGGACACATGTAGAAATATTGTATCAAGTTTCATAAATGGATGTCCCAAAAAGGTAGCATTTCCTCTTCTTTTGTTTGTTTCGGATCTAACATGTCAGAAGTTAATACTAATTCCTGGTGGGTTGACTCTGGTTCAACAATCCATATTGCAAACTCTTTGCAGGATATGACAAAATTGAGACAACCGTCGGGAACTAAGTGTAGCATCTTCTCTGGAAACAAGATTGCATCACCAGTAGAAGCTGTCGGAGTTTGCAATTTAGTTTTGGACAATGGTTTTGTATTGACGTTAGAAAAGACATTTTATGTTCCTAGTTTTTCTAGGAACTTAGTTTAAGTATCTAGACTTGTACCCTTCAGATATTCTTTTGAATTTAATACCAATGATTTCAAGTTATTTCATTATTTTACTTGTGTTGGTACTGGTACATTGTCTGATGGTCTTTTCCGTCTTAGATTAAAGAATGATTCAATTTACAATTCTTTACATGTTCGAAACAGCACCAAACGGTGCAGTATTAACGACAATTCCTCAATGTTGTGGCATCGGAGATTAGGTCATATCTCCCTTGAGCGTATTAAAAGGTTAGTAAAGGATGGAGTAATTTCTACTCTAGACTATACTAACTTTGAGACTTGCATTGACTGCATTAAGGGTAAGCAGACAAACAAGTCAAAGAAAGGTGCCAATAGAAGTTCAACGTTGTTGGAAATTATTCATACTGACATATGTTATCCTGACATGACAATACCTGGTCAAAAATATTTCATCACCTTTATTGATGACTTTTCAAGATTTTCCTATGTGTATTTTCTTCATCATAAACATGAAGCATTGGATGCCTTTAAATCATTTAAAGTTTAAGTTGAAAACCAATGTAACAGGAAAATACACATAGTTAGGTCTGATAGGGGTGGTGAATACTATGGTAGATATACTGGGAATGGACAAGCACCTGGTCCATTTGCTAAGTTTCTTCAAGAACATGGGATTGTTGCCCAATACAGCATGCTTTGTTCTCCGGACCAAAATGGTGTAGCCGAAAGAAGAAACTGGACCCTTCTGGATATGGTGCGGAGTATGCTTAGCAACTCTAAGCTTCCTAAGTCGTTGTGGGATGAAGCACTTAAGACGGAAACGTATATATTAAATCGTGTTCCAACCAAGGCTGTCCCTAAGACACCGTTTGAGTTATTCAAAGGTTGGAAACCGAGTTTGCAACATATGCGTGTTTGGGGATGTCCGTTTGAGGTGAGGATATATAATCCACACGAGAAGAAACTTGACCCAAGGATGATTAGTGCTTTCTTTATTGGATATGCACAATCTTCTAAGGGTTATAGATTCTATTGTCTATCTCATACTACTAGGATATTGGAATCAAGGAACGTTAAATTTCTTGAAGATGACTTGATTAGTGGGAGTGATCGGTTTAAGGACTTAGTTCCTTCCTTCGATCATATTGACTCTCAACCTTCTACATCATCTGGTGGGGTTGTACTTATCCGCAGTGCTCCTTTAGTTCTGCCTGCAGATATACCACCTACCGTTGAGATTCCACAAACTGTTGAGGATAAGCCTTTGGAAGAACCAGTTCAGAATTTACAGCAACCGCCTAAACTAGATTTCGATCCAATGGTTGAACCAACTCAGGATATACATCAAGATTCTAAGCCGATGCAGACTGAACCAATTCAAGAACTGCTACCAGTTCCTGAAGAGGTAGTTGCCCCGCAGCCTGTACTAGGCGATGAGGGTCCAGCCTTAAGACGGTCTACTCGGATAAGGCGATCAGCAGTTCCTAGTTATTATGTTTCGTATCTACAAGAATCTGACATAGGGTCCGAAAATGATCCTGAAACATTCTCTCAAGCCACAAATTGTGCACAGTCTAACTTATGGTTAGAAGCCATGAAGGATGAAATGAATTCCATGAAGGACAATGAAGTTTGAGATCTTGTTGAGTTGCCTAATGGGGCCAAGGCCATTAAGAGATACAAAGCCCGACTTGTTGCCAAGGGATTTACTCAAAAAGAAGGAATCGATTACAAGGAAACCTTTTCTCATGTATCAAAGAAAGATTCACTTCGGATCATTCTAGCATTAGTTGCACATTTTAATCTTGAGTTACAACAAATGGATGTGAAAAGCGCTTTCCTTAATGGTGATCTAGAAGAGAAGGTTTATATGAAACAACCTGAAAGTTTCTCTTCTAGGGGTGGTGAGCATTTAGTATGTAAGCTTAAGAAATCCATATACGGTTAAAAACAAGCCTCCCGTCAATGGTATATCAAGTTCGATGGGGTAATTTCTTCATTTGGTTTTGTTGAAAATCCCTTAGATAATTGTATATACCAAAAGGTGAGTGGGAGTAAATTTGCTTTCTTGTTTTATATGTGGATGACATCTTACTTGCCACCAATGATAAGGGGATGCTTCGTGATGTGAAACAATTCCTTTCTAAGAACTTTGATATGAAGGATATGGGTGATGCCTCTTATGTTATTGGCATTAAAATTCATAGAGATAGGTCCCGTGGTATACCGGGTTTATCTCAAGAAACCTATATAAACAAAGTTTTAGAGAGATTTCATATGCAAAATTTTTCACCAAACACTGCTCCCATAGCTAAGGGGGATAAATTTAGTTTGGACCAATGTCCGAAAAATGATTTGGAGAAAGAATCCATGGAGAACATCCCTTATGTTGCAACAGTTGGATGTCTTGGATATATTCAAGTATGTACGAGGCCGGATATTGCTTTTGCGGTTGGAATGCTAGGGCGTTACCAGCACAATCTGGGGTTAGACCATTAGAGAGCTGTAAAGAAGGTTCTAAGGTATCTCAAAGGAACCAAAGGATAAAAGCTTGGGTTTAGGCAGACGGACAATTTAGATTTTGTCGGTTATTCAGACGCGGACTTCGCTGGCTATGTTGATTCTCGAAAATCAACTTCAGGGTGCGTCTTCATTATGGCCGGTGGGCTATCTCATGGAGAAGTGTTAAACAGTCCTTAATAGCTACTTCTACCATGGAAGCCGAGTTCGTTTCCTGTTTCGAGGCTACTTCATAGGGTGTTTGGCTAAAGAATTTTATCTCTGGGATTAGAATTATGGATTCTATATCTAAGCCATTGAAAGTCTACTGTGACAACTCAGCTGTAGTCTTCCTAGCTAAGAACTACAAAAGTGGGAGTCGAACTAAGAACATCGACATCAAGTTCTTAGCAATTAGGGAGCGTGTCAAAATTAAAGTTATATTCATTGAACACATTCATACTGAGTTGATGTTAGCAGATCCCTTGACTAAAGGCTTGCCTCCATTTAAATTCAAAGATCTGATTCAGAAAATGTGACTTTCACCCAATTTGTAATTTGTATATATACATTCAGTTTCAATAAAATTCTTTAACATTCAGACATTTTCTCAATTAAGTGTGTACACCTTCATTTGCTTTATATTGATGAGAAAATGTAGTTCAGGGACTTGGAATAAACATAGGGTTTATTTCATTGGGTTTTGTTTCCTAATTAAGTGCTCAATGGCAGTTTGCATTTGATCATAATGGATACTACTCGCGCTAATGAGAACATATCATTATGGTTGGTGTTTTTCTGTTATTGAGTGGTAGTGCTTGCACCAAGTGGGACAATGTAACGTTTTATCCGTTACTATTATTATAACATTAGGATAAGTTATGATAATATTAAGTATTTGATATGTGGTGCAACACTAATAACCTAATAGTTAGACTACCATTATATATGATTAGGAGTCTAGTTAGGGTTTAGGAGACCTAAAGACATACAACCACAATGATGGCCAGTGGTTATATAAGGTCACTAGTCCTCTCACTGCTCACATTACATACCTCATACACCATCTAGAGAGAGCTGAGTAAAGTGAGAGACAAAATACCCGTTATCTCTGCAGCAGTCCGGATTGCTTAACCGTCTCAAGAACTATGGCTGGGAAGTCGGTCGTGTATCACATATTATATGCATGTGATATATATTTAGTCTAACATACTAACCCTAGATCTAATCTCAAAGGCCTCCTTCCATTCTAGGATTGACATTTCACCTTGCTTGATTTAAGATGTTTTGTTTTGTTTTTTTTTTTTTTTGTTTTTTTTTTGTTTTTGTTTTTTTAAACAAACTGCAGTATAAACACGTGTATTCATGTATTATAAATGGAAACCGAATGATAGATTATTTTGATTACTTGGCATTTAGTAGTCCAACTTGGCAAGCAACCAATGACAGATGTTGCTGTCAACATTCCATGTTGGTCACAATGGCTAAAACCATAACAATAAAGGAAAAATGTCAATCAATGATGAGTTCCACCACCATTTTCATCTGCCTTGTCCTTCTATACAGCTGCTCTTAGTTGACGCTGCTCTTCCTTGTATATCCGATTCCTGCGCTGATACTCTTTGGAGTGGTGGAGACACTCGAGATAGTCTTCTCGGAGAAGAGCGCAGTCTTTGGGCTCTCGGCAACCGGAAATACATTCATTGAAATCCATCCAGAAATCGTTTGTCAATTAGAACATGAGGAAAAAGAAAGTAATTAGATGAAATGACCATTTTAGTCCCTACACTAACGCCTAACAAACTGAAAGTTAATGGAAGGACCAATGTTGGAACAAATCTAAAAGTCAAAGGGTCTTTTTTGTCCAAATTAAAAGACGATGACCAATTTTGAAAAATCACAATAGTTAGAAGACCATTGATGGAATTAACTCACAATTTTATCATATATTGTCATACACACATTTGTTTTTCTTTAATCTCCCATTGTATTATATTGTGCAGTTAGCACATCTACATTGAAGCGAGCATGTCAGGACTTTGGCATCAATAGAAGGCCAAATCACAAGGAAAAAAAGGCCCAATTGTTCTCTCAACCAAAAACAACATGTACAAGCTGCTAAGAAACATAAAAGAATTCAACCTGCATGTCTTGCTCTGCCTCCTCTACAAGCCACAAATACAAGCCAGTGTAACAGCATAATGTTTGTCAAGGTAATCTATAAAAATGATACCTTAAGGTTTCCACCCTCATCATCCTCAACTATGAAATATTTGGAGGAGCAATTGAAAACAAAGTTGAAAATATCACTAGAAAATTTTTCTATCAAGTATCAAGATGAGGAAGATGATTGGATTACCGTGACCTGTGATTCGGAATTATTGCACGGTTTGGATGTGTTGAGATCATGTGGCAAGACTATAATGATCACCCCAAAATTTGAATTAAATAAAAAAAATTAAATATGTAAATAGATCATAAAATTTTTCAATTCTTTATAATATAATAATTTAATGAGTAATTTTACATGTATTTCTAATTCCAAAAATATTTTATGAACTCTCAAAAATATACTTTCAACTTTTATTGGAAGTATATGTAGAAATACTTCTTCTAATTCATACTTTTATTTTTTACTTTAATAGAGAGTCATAATATTTATCCTTTCACTTTTTTTCTTCCTTCACTCAAATTTGACACAAGTAGAGGTAAACTTTGTGGTAGATTTTTGAGGTTCATGTAACAGTTTTTTTTAATTAAATTATGTGATTAACAAATAGTCGTTGTCATGGTTGACAACCCTTGCTACTATAAAAGGACGGAAAGGTTTAAGGTTCAAAAGGTTCAACGGGGTTTGTTAAAAAAAAAAGGTTCAAAGGGGAAGCCGGCAATGGCGTCATCCTTAATAATTCCTTATTATATATATAGATGGGCGACTCGACGCTAATCTAATCCACAAGTCAACCAGCAAAGCCGAAATTAAACATTTTCCACCAAATCAATCTCTCACATCACTCAAATTCAGCAATGAGAGTAGTTGAGAATGATGATGCATCATCGTTGATTGACCCCTCTGCTGAAGATTTGGCATCTCAGGGACTGGCGGAACAAGCTCAACCGCCACCATATGGCGCTCTCACCTGGAACCCTGTTACGACCGCCGAGAATGCTGCTGCTGCGGCGGCGGCATTGACAGAGTCGGAAATGAGTGAAAAAGGTGAGACGACTAGTGTTTTCCATCATCTACAAACAGATTCTGGTAATACAGACTGCGATTTGCTGTTGGAAATGGCAGGAGAAACGACGATGAGCCCCCCAAGGTCAGGGATCAACTTTTCTGATGAAGGATTGCTGTTCCCTATGCCCAATTTACTGGTCAACACGGCGGGAGGAATAATGATGAGTCCCCCAAGGCCAAGGATGAACTTTTCTGGTGAAGAAGCGTTGTTCCTTACGCCCGATTTCCACACCGATATGGGGGGAGGAATGATGCTGAGCACGAGTCCCCCAAGGATGAACTACTTTTCCACGCCGTCCGGTGATTCCCATTTCCTAGGAGGGAGTTTTGAGCCATATAGATTTTGGGATGATGGAGCGTATAGTGTGGGTCATGAATTGCATAATAAGGAAAGAAAAGTGAAGATTATAGCTACATGGAATGCTGTGGATTCTGAACTTTTCTCCCACAACGAGTTTTGGTTCAATAATTTTGCACGGGCAATGAAAAATGGATTGCCGTTGGTGGCGGATACAGATGATAATCTTTTCTGGAAATGTAAGTGTATTACCTTCAATTTAGTAGATGTTGAATTAGGCATCAGGGGAGCGCGGATTGAACAAAAATCAGTTACTCATCCACCAAGTGGTCTATGTGGTGTGCACAGTAGTGCCGTGCTTGAATTTTTGGAAAACCAGTTTGGGGATACTTCCAATAGTGTGCAACCAATTATAGCACACTTCGATTTGACGTCCCCAGAACCTCAGCATCAGAATAGTTTGAAAAGGCAGTTGCTAGACAACCTTAAGAGGCTTGCTGGAAAGTTAGCAAAGAGTCATCATACTGATACCATTTTGCCAGCAGTACATGAAGCAGAATGCAGGATGATGGAACTGAACTCACCATGTGAAGGCCATATTTCCAAATCCAGTGCAACAAATGAAGAAACAAATAATGTTGTTGAGTTAAACAATAGCATTCATGCCAAAGGTGGAAACAATGGTTCAGAGAAAACCGACACTATCAGCAGGTGGGAGAAAGATCATGGAATTACCCACCAGGTTCTTCAACAACTGTTTGGTAAGAGTCGCGATTCTGCTGCTAAAACTCTTAAAGGTGAGCTAACACTACAGTTTTTTCATATATTGTCATAGACACATTTGCTTTTCTTTAATCTCCCATTGTATTATATTGTGCAGTTAGCACATCTACATTGAAGCGAGCATGTCGGGACTTTGGCATTAATAGATGGCCAAATCACAAGGGAAAAATGCCCTATTGCACTCTCAACCAAAAACAACATGTACAAGTTACTGTTAAGAAACATAAAGGAATTCAACCTGCATGTCCTGCTCTGCCTCCTCTACAACCCACAATGCCTGTCAAGGTAACCTATAAAAATGATACCATAAGGTTTCCACTCTCATCCTCCGCCTCAACTATCAAATATTTGGAGGTGCAATTGGAAACAAAGTTTAAAATATCATTAGAAAACTTTTCTATCAAGTATCAAGATGAGGAAGACGAGTGGATTACCCTTACCTGTGATTCGGAATTGTTGTATGGTTTGGATGTGTTGAGATCATCTGGCAAGACTGTAATAAGAATGATGATCACCCCCAAATTTGACTAATCGATCTGTGGATGAAGACTTCATTTTGCGTTTATGGAATAAAAAAAGGCGGCAAATTATTGTATGGACCATGATCCACGTAATTGTGCGGACCATGAATGCAATATACATTTTTAATATATTAAAATTACATTATTGATAATATAATAAAAAAAAATTTCAAATAATGTACTTTATGTATACAAATAATGTATTTTTTTAATACTACTGACTCTATGATAACGGAGTATCTATTTATAATTACTTTTTGAACCTATTACAAATTAAAGAATGTATTTTAGTATATTAAAAATGTACTTTTTATTTATGGTTCACACAAATATGTGGACCATGATTCATGAAATAATGATTAGAAAAAGGCATGCCGTCTCCCTTGATCAAGTACATTGGATAATTTGAATAGGATAATTCTATTTGCACCATCCTAATTGCTATTTATACCACCCTTTAATAGATTTACTAGTTTTATAGGTGATGTAAATAGAACAATTTGTTATTTGCACCACCTTAAATAAAGGTAGTCAAACATTATGTTTTTATGTTTTAATAAATTTAAATTAAATAATTATTTAAAAATTTAAAAATAAAAAACATTTAAATAAATAAATAAAAACAACCCCTCGCGGGCGGAGGGGTTGTTGTTGTTTTAACAACCTTTTGAATGTTTTAATTTTAAATTTAATTATTTAATTTAAATCTATTAAAATAATATTTGTAATTCCATTGTGTAGTATCTAACGTTTAATAAATTTTAATGATAAAATTAATTTTATTTTTTTGTTATTCTAATATTCTTTATAATTCAAATTTTTTGTATGCATTATTTTACCTTATTATAAAAATATAATAAATTAATTTTCAATCGCTAAAAAAGTAAAAATGCATTAACATCACAATAAAATATAAAAAGAAAATTTCACTCGATTTCAATCCAATATAATATTCTCATGAGTACAATTAGAGCAATCGTTATGCTGTGCATCCGTATGCACCATGCATGGTGCATACGGAGGCAAAAACGACGTCGTTTTGACTTCTAACTTAAAAAAAAAAAAAAGAAATTCAGAATTGTATAACTACACATCCATGATTTCACCACATCCATAATTTCATAACTATAAATCCAGAATTACATAACTACACATCCATAATTTCATAACTATAAATCCAGAATTGCATAACTACACATCCATAACTTCATAACTATACATCCGGAATTGCATAACTACACATCCATAACTTCATAACTATAAATCCATAATTGCATAACTACATATCCATAACTTCATAACTACATGTCCAGAATTGCATAACTATACATCCAGAATTGCATAAGTATACATCCAGAATTTCATAACTAAAAATCAAGAATGAATGAACTAAAAAATGAATAATATAATGTTGTTACTGGGAATCGAAACTGATTTTTTTTTAAGTAGGACGTGCGTTTTGATACAAAACGACGTCGTTTTTGCATTCGTATGCACCATACACGGTGCATACGGATGCACAGCATAATTTGCCCAATTAGAGCGTACATGCTCATTGTAACTATTGATCCGATTCACATATGGAGTAATCCATGCATCTGCCCAATCATATTTAAAACAAACTCATTGTGTAGCAATAGTAGGTAATGGGTACTCTCTTGTCAATGTTACCTTAACATAATGATTATTATTAACGTAACCAAGGGCAATTGCTCATGCTCGTACCTACCAAGCTCAAATTATGCCCTGAAAACGTGTTCACCATGCTTTGTGAACACGGTCCCAAACGGCATCGTTTTTACCAGAAAAAAAATTAGTTAATGTGTTGTTAACGGCACCGTTTTGCATTCTATGTTCAGATTATAAATTTACATTTATTAAATTATGAATTTTGTGTTATGAGATTATGAATTTACAGTTATGTAATTATGAATTTTCTGTACATTCATAATCTCATAACAGAAAATTATAATTTCATAACAGAAAATTCATAATCTCATAAAAGAAAAACATTTATTACCCTTTAAAAAAAAGTAAAACATTTATTAAATTATGAATTTTGTGTTATGAGATTATGAATTTACAGTTTTATGAATTTTTTGTACATTCATAATATCATAACAGAAAATTCATAATCTCATAACAGAAAATTCATAATCTCATAAAAGAAAATTCATAATTTCATAACTGCACATTCATAAATCCATGCCTGCACATTTATAATTTATGAGTGTTGAAGAAACTTGCGTGAAGATGAAGTGAAACCGCAAAATGTGAATATGAAGAAGAAAAGTTGCGCTGTTAATTAAAAAAAAAAAAAAGATTGGTGGAAGATAATGGTGCCCGTAGGCACCGTTACTGTTTGGGATCGTGTTCACCATGGATGGTGAACACGGTTCCATGGCATAACGATTGCCTACCAAGGTGGTGGGCTAGATCGGAGCGGTAAATATGTCGTACTGCCGGCCATACTCAAAACATGTAGTATCACATTGTATCTGGAAGCAATTAGTACACCCATCTCCAGCATAGTCATCCAGTTCTCAACTGGTGCACGCCAATTTGATTAAAAAAATTTCAACGAGTTATAGACGTAACCATCATTGAGTTTCGAACATATTGGTATATTCTATCTTGTGATACTCTAGTTCTTTCATTAAATTAGATCAAATTTTGAACCATTCGTCTTCTGGAAAACCAAGACAGATAGCTACAGCTCGAAATCCACAATTTTCGTCAATCTCACATCTTGCACTTGCATGGTGAAATGATGGAATATAACCGGAAGTGTTTTTTTATTAGATTTTTTTTGGCTCGTAAGTACCACCACGGTCACACTGAAATATAATTGTAAGAATTTCTTTCTGGGACCTTTTGATCACAATAACATATCCGAGAACTCGACCTCTTCTTTGAACCCATTCAATTAAATCTTCCCGAGACATGAACGCCTAATAAAAATTTATTTTTATTAATAAAATTACCATACAAGTAAAAAATATTATTTGATATTTATAATATATAAATATAAATTATAATAAATTATTTATAATTGAACCATTTTCAATACCTAATTTTTTGTGTAATTAAATTAAATTTGACTAGGGTAATGTAAATATCTATTTACACCATCTATTAAATTGTTGACTTTTTCACTTTTTTAGAATTTGAAGATTATTTACACCCTAAAGTGGTACAAATAGCAACACCTTTCAATAACTCATCTTTGACGGGGCTTGACCCCAAAATTTTCTCCAGCCTATTATTGAGTATACTTCATATTTGTAGACTTAGTGCTGAAGAGATTAGCAATTTATTTCATTTTTGCAGACTTAGTGCTGAAGAGATTAGCAATTTATTTTGCTCTTGCAGCGTAATGCTGCTTATGTTACATTATAATCTTATATTTATGCATTTAGTTTTGGGGTTTTTCTTTTCCTTTCATTTTCCATTTACAAGATTTTTTAAATTGTTGCTGTTGTTTATCTGTTTCTGATCATATCTACTGCAATTCCTTCAAAGTATCTGCTATCCAATCTTTCAGTCTATATTTTCAACTCCTAGTTCTTTGCTTATGTTATTCCCAAGTCTAAAAAATTGAATCTGCTACTTATTAATAGGGGCGGAGCCAGAATTGAATAGTACCGGGGCCAACGAAGACTTGAAGTACTAAATATGAGATGGCATGACACTGGGATTCTCACCCGCCAATCACTACTGGAAATTATGGAATTTCCGACCACCTGAAATTATGGAAATTATGATTGTTTTTGGAGACTTGTAGTTGACTTACCCTGTTGTTTTGATGGTGCTGGACACCGGGGTCTTATCCCCTAGCTTGTTTGATGTTAGTAAAACTTAAACGTTTTTTTTTTTTTTTTTTTTTTTTTTTGAATGCTACTAGCTCTATTACATTGTAGTATCTGTTCATATACTTTTCTCAACCTACTGAAACACAAAGAGCTAATAACACCTCCATTGAGGCTCAAACTCACAACCTTCCAAATGGAAGTCCAACCCGGGTATCATTGGACCACATAGTCCTGGTAAAACTTAAACGGTTTAGTTTGTTTAACATTTGCCTGTGCAATTACCGTGAAGGGTGATTGTGGCGGTGACACCTCTATTAAGCTTGTTTAGTAAGTTTATTCCGTTGCCTTAGCTTATCTTTCAAGGTTAAGTCTGTTAATAAGGTTTAAGAAAAGTGGGGTGTTACACCCCCGTAAGCTGGAGTGTATAAATCTTGAACACCTCGCTTAGATACAAAGAGTTGGAACTGGGAAACTAGTAGGGGCTTAGTGAAACCATCAGCAATTTGATTAAGCGAAGAAACAGACATCAGTTTAATCAGTCCTTAAGCAACCTTCTCCTGAACTATATGGCAGTCGATTTCGATATATTTAGTTTGTTCGTGGAATACATAGTTTTCTGCAATGGAGATGGAAGATTTGTTGTCACAGAAAATAGTGGCAAGACTTTCCGTCATCACCTACAAATCTTGGAGAAGGAAAGTGAGCCATTGGACCTCACATATGGTGGTAGCTAGAGCCCGGTACTCTGCCTCAGACAAGGACCTGGAGACGATAGCTTGCTTCTTTGATCGCCATGAAATGAGGGGTGTTCCGAGAAAAACACAATATCTAGTGACAGATTTTCGAGTCTCAGTGCAAAAAGCCCAGTCGGAATCAGATAAAACAAAGCTTAAGGTTAGTGGCTGCTGGATAGAATAGTCCCTGACCAAGGGAGCCTTTGATGTAGCGCAATACTCGATGCGCAACCGCTATATGCTTGTTAGTAGGAGTGTCTACAAACTGACTGAGTTAATTAACCGCATGAGTAATGTCCGGTCTTGTCGTCGTATGATATAGTAATCTTCTTACCAGCCTGGATGAGTGAGGGGTGCGCCATCTTCATGTAATAAACGAAACCCTGGCACCCTTGGCGTGCACACTGGTTTAAAATCCAAGAATCCCGTCTCATTTAAGATGTCCAAAGCATATTTTCGTTAGCGTAGATTTAAGCCGGTGCTATTGACATTCGCCTCAATTTCCAGAAAGTAGCCTAAGACCCCCAAGTCTTTGATCTTTAAAGTATTATCAAGGAAGTCTTTAAGCTCTTGAATGAGAGTCATCTCTTTGCAAGCAACTAAGATATCGTCAACGTAGACCAAGAGAGCAGTGAAGCTGTCTCCATGACCTCTGGTAAATAAGGATGGATCAGCGCTGGACTGTCTGAAACCAATATGCAGCAAGGCAGCACTTAACTTCGCGTTCCATTGCCGGCTTGCTTGCTTGCTTTACGCCATAAAGGGATCTCAATAACTTGCAGACTTGGTTTGGCTTCTCTCCTTGAAACCCGGGAGGTAAAACCATATAGACCTCCTCATCTAAATCGCCATGTAAGAATGCATTATTAATATCCATCTGGTGAATATGCCATCCATTAGCTATAGCCACTACCAAAACAGTTTGAATAGTGGTTAACCTTGCTACTGGAGTGAAAGTCTCAATGTAGTCAACCCCCAGTTGTTGTGTATATCCCTTGGCTACCAACCTCGCCTTGTATCGCTCTACCGTGCCATCTACCTTAAGCTTTGTCTAGTATACCCATTTACACCCTATGTGTTTCTTACCAACCGAGAAATAAGTTAATTGCCATGTATTGTTGTATTGAAGGGCTGTGATTTCTGCCTTCATAGCATCTTTCCAAAATTCGTATTTAATGGCTTAATTATATGTCCGAGGCTCTGTAACGGAAGTGACAACTATAGTGAAGACCTTGTGTGAAGGCAAGAGGTTATCATAGCTCACTACCTTGGACGGAACATGAGGTAAAGATCCTTTTCTGACGGCCATATCACAGTAATATTTTTGTAATCTGTTTGGTACACGTCTGTATCTATTTGAACGCCGAAGAGGAACCAGAGGAACAATATTAGTTTCCTCCTCGGTAGTAGTAGAATCTTGAGATTCATTAGGTGTAATGTCTTGTGGTGATTGAGCAGCAGGGGTTTCAGGAGGCTCAACAGAAGCAGGATGGGGAATAGTATCCACGATGTACACATCACATACATGAACGAATATACAGTATCATCGGGTCGGAGTGTGGGGGCCCTTAGGGTTGGGGTTCAGCCTTCTGGAAAAACGAATATACAGTATCAATATCAGAAGTTATATTTTTAATATATTAAAAGTTAATCTTTAATACATTAGATGTTTATTTTTTGAAAGCACATTATTTGAGTAATCAGTATTTGTTATTTAGTATATTATACATAGTCTACTATATAATTTGTTGCCTCGAAAAAAATGAAAAAGGAAAAATTAAAAAATGGAAAATTAAACTATTGAATTAAATAAAAATAAAAAATGTCAATAGGTCATAAAATTTTTAAAAAGGGGCCATTTGCCAGTTCTTTGTAATAATTTAATGAGTAATTTTATATGTACTTTAATTTCAATTTATACTTTTATTTTTATTCTATATTGATAAGGTTGTAGTATAGTGTGAGATGGAAAGTGTAAACAGATCGGAGATGTTGAACCCCCGAGTGCCGTATCTCAAGGATGAAAAATCAAAGTAAGTGGAGTGCAAGGCAATCTAGGCAATGTATTCACAAGAGTAGTCTAGGTGCAAGCAAGGTAGGTGGACACATATGTGCAAAGGTTGATATGGCAAGAATCTACAAATAGCAAACAAATATGTAAAACGGGAAATTGGATGGAAGAACTTGTTCTTATGCATTCAATGCAAGACTAACCTATGGGAGAACTATGACACCAACACTAAGTCACGTAGGACATAAACTCTCACATCCTAAGTCGGTTGAGGCATTCTATCAAACACTTGGTGGTCTACCTTTTCCTCCCGGGCCTTGCCCTCTCGGATCAAAGGCCAGGGATTGCAATGAGTAAGACTAATGGAAGTACATCTCTTGCTACTTCCACACTCTCATACTCTTCTCTTATTGGGGTCCTACAATGAAGAGAGAATCTATATACACTCATCCACAACATAAGTATTCTAGGTCAAGCATTACATCACATCTTCATCAATTAATCAATACAAATCTAGAATGCATAATCACAAGTCAATCCAATCCAATTCCTAGAAGATCTAGCCACACACCATCATTATATTGATTGAAATCACAAAGCAATTGATCAAGCTAGCAAGATAGGAAAAGGAAATTGAAAGATAAGAGATGAAGGATTACCAACTTGAATCAATAGAGTGAAATCAATCTTGAGCAATTGATGATCAAAGGATGTAGCTAGTTGAATCTAATCTAATATAAAGAGAGAAAGCTCTCACAAAATTACAAAGTGGAAAGATGGAATAAAAAGTAGATAGTCAATCCCGCCACAAGCCTTTGCTTAAATCCTAAAATTTCTGCCCAGATCCCAATCCACGAGGTTCCATTTTCGTAGATTGGATTCATGGAACTTTCCGTTTCCAAACCACGAACCATTCCACGCTCTTGGGGCCTTGTGTGGACATGAAAGATTCTGAATTAGTCATTTTGGTCTTTATGAAAGTTGCAGCCCTTTAAATTTCCATTCTAATGCCACTTGAATCACCTCATTTGGACACTGCTAGCTCAAGATATACTGCAATTATCGAATTGTCGTCGAAATGTCCTTCTTTAAGCTCAAAACCTTCAAAACACTAAAGTGTACATACTTATAGGGAATTTGCAACACAGTAACACATTTCATAGCAATTACATCATAAGTAATCCACAAAGTACTTCAATTAAGCACAACACAATCCCTTAATGACCCCTAAAAGATGGTATCTTTTGGCACTTATCATATATGATATGATGTGACATGCTTTGATTGCTTAATTAAATAGGGGATCATGATGTTTATCTATTCTTTTCTTATCTTCCTCCAATCAAATTTGACTCCAATCAAATTTGAATACAAGTTGGAGTAAATTTTAGGAGTAGGTTTTTGAAGTGCATGTAGTAATTTTTGTAATTTAATAGTGTGATTAACCAATAGTCCTTGTCATCGTTAAGAACCCTTGCTAGTTGCTACCATTGTCATTAGTTTAAAAATTGCTTATTATTGCCATAAACCAATCCCAAATTCAAAACAAAGATAGACGATGACGAAGAAGCTATGAAATGATCACATTTTTTTTTTCTTTTATTAAATTTTCGTTTTTTTCCGGTAATTTGTGAAAGAAGCAAGAAAATTGTTGATCTAGAGATCAATTTTGTTTACAGAATGAAATAAGTTTTGACATAGGTATTGAATTTGTTTAAAAAAATGACATAGATTGAAAAGGGTAGATAAATAGATTTATCGACAGTGAGTAAAAGTTGAGAGTAAAAAGTAGAATTACATATAGTATTTTTATGATGCAGTAAATATAAGGTAATGGTGATTGAGGTTGAGTTGTTGCCTTGTTTCAGTTGTTGGTATAGAAGGACCGAAAGGTTTAAGGTTCAAAGGGGTTTGTCAAATAAACAAAAGGTTCATCATTAATAATTCCTTATTCCTTATTATATAATATATTCATCGTTAATAATTCCTTATTATATATAGATGGGCGACTCGACGCTAATCTAATCCACAAGTCAACAAGCAAAGCCGAAATTAAACATTATTACATTTTCCACCAAATCAATCTCTCACAGCACCAATGAGACTTGTTGAGACTGATGATGCATCATTGCTCATTGACCCCTCTGCTGAAAATTTGGCATCTCCGGGACTGGCGGAACAAGCTCAACCGCCACCGTATGCTGCCTCTCCCTTTCCCACGAGGTCGTTGTACAACCACGGCGGTCTCACCTGGAACCCTGTTACGGAGATGGGGACCGCCGAGAATGCTGCTGCGGCGGCGTTGACGGAGTCGAAAATGAGTGAAGAAGGTGAGACTAGTGTTTTCCATCATCTACAAACAGATTCTGTTAATACAGAGTGCGATTTGGTGTTCGAAATGGCGGGAGGAATGATGATGAGCCCCCCAAGGCCAAGGCCAAGGATGAACTTTTGTGGTGAAGAAGCCTTGTTCCTTACGCCCGATTTCCACACCGATATGGGTGGAGGAATGATGATGAGCATGAGCCCCTCAAGGATGAACTACTTTTCCCCGCCCTCCGGTGATTCCGATCCGTTTAGATTGTGGAATTTTGCAGATGATAGTGAGGTTCAAGAGTTAGGGAATAGGAAGGAAATGATGATGAGGCCAACTTGGAAGCAGCCGTGTATAGAAGAAGTTGATGGTGCCAGTGCCAGTGGCTTGGGACAGAATCAAAGTCTTGGCATTTGGGCAGCAGAAAACATGGGAGGGACGGTGCAAACAAGTGATGAGTGGTTCCACTTGGCGGGAGGAATGATGCCGAGTTCGCCAATGATGATGAACCATTCATTGCCATCCGATGATTCCCTTCCCCTAAGCCTAGGAGGAAGTTTTGAGCCATATAGATTTTGGGATGATGGAGCATATAGTGTGGGTCATGAGTTGCATAATAGGGAAATAATAATGAAGATGACGATTTCACAGAATGCTTTGGATTTTGAACTTTTCTCCTTCAAGGAGTTTTGGTTGAAATTTGTCGTACTGGCAATGGAAAAAGGATTGCCGGTGGCGCAGACAGATGTTAATCCTTTCTTGAAATTTAAGTATACTACCTTCAGTTCAATAGAAGTTGAAGTAGGGATTGAACAAAAATCAGTTACTCATCTACCAAGAAGTGGTCAATGTGGTGCGCTTGAATTTTTGGAAAAGGCTTCCAACAGTGTGCAACCAATTACAGCACACTTCGAAATGGCTTCCCTACAACTTCAGCATCCGAATAGTTTTATAACGCAGTTGCTAGACAACCTTGAGAAGCTTGCTACTGCAGAGTTAGAAAAGAGTAATGTTGTTCGCATTTTGCCAACACTACTTGAAGCAGTATGCAGGATGACGCAACTGGACTCACCATGTGAACTCCATATTCCCAAATCCAGTGCAACAAATAATAGCATTGATGCCAAAGGTGGAAACACTAGTTCACACAAAACCCACACTATTAGCAGGTGGGAGAAAGATCATGGAATTACCCTCAACCTTCTTCAACAACTGTTTGGTAAGAGTCGTGATGATGCTGCTAAAACTCTTAAAGGTGAGCAAATACTACAGTTTTATCATATATTGTCATAGACACATTTGCTTTTCGTTAATCTCCCATTATATTATATTGTGCAGTTAGCACATCTACATTGAAGCGTGCATGTCGGGACTTTGGTATCAATAGATGGCCAAATCACAAGGGAAAAAGGCCCAATTGCTCTCTCAACCAAAAACAACATGTACAAGCTGTTAAGAAACATAAAGAAATTCAACCATGTCCTGCTCTGCCTCCTCTACAAGCCACAAATACAAGCCAATGTAACACCACAATGTCTGTCAAGGTAACCTATAAAAATGATACCATAAGGTTTCCACTCTCATCCTCCTCAACTATCAAATATTTGGAGGAGCAATTGGAAACAAACTTCAAAATATCACTACAAAATATGTCTATCAAGTATCAAGATGAAGAAGATGAGTGGATTACCCTGATGTGTGATTCAGGATTGATGCACGGTTTGGATGTGTTGAGATCATGTGGCAAGACTGTAATCAGAATGATGGTCACTCCCAAATTTAACTGATCTGTGGATGTAGGACTTCATTTTGCTCCTTTCCTTCTCCCCTACCTACTTGTATTTCTTCCTTCTGGTGTTGGAACCATTCTAGGTTTGTTTAGTAACTGGTTTCATGTGTTTTCTTCCCCTTGTAATGTTTTATGTACAATACAACATACTCTTGTCACTGATTACTAATTTTACTAGATTACTTTGCACTTGTTACATGACTCGTTTTGAAAAATATGGGATGACACGACAGTGGGATTCTCATCCGCCAATGTCTACTATGATTGAAGGTAAAAAAAAATCCACCAAAGATTAATGGTATTTCATCAACAAGTAAAAATCTCATTGACATACCATATATTACAACTCTTCTTTTTTTATGGAAACTAGTACAATGCAGGACACAGTCTTGCAAAGCCTCCTAGGAATCTAGGATCTGTCATTGATAACTGCAAATGCTTCACTAGAATTTATGCTCATGCAGTCTGTAGAGAAAGGATTTGCAAGCTTTGCTACCGACTTTCTCAAGCATGGATGGAGTTTCTACTACTGTTTCAAAGACTGCAGCTGTCCCTATTCAGCGTGTAAAACTTGTGATTCAAAATCAAGATGAGATGATGATTAAGTCTTGATTAAAGGTGAATGAACTCTTTCATTTTGGAGACGAAACACTGTTAATGTCATCCGTTACTTCCCCACCCCGGTCAACAATTTTATTCTGGACTTTAATATGGTGTGATGTTAATAATGGAGTATTTTTTTTTTCAAATATATATGTGTAGGCATTGAACTTTGCTTTCACGGACTACTTCAAGAGGCTCTTCAACTTCAAGGACTGCAATGGCTACTGGAAACCTTACCTCTGGTGGGGCTGCTGGTGCTTCCAATGTATTCTTTGTGTACTCATGTGGACTCTGGCTGTTGATGCCAAGTAAGGCTAGGCAAGATTTAGGTTCGGGTTCAATCCGCAGCTAAATGGTTCACCCGATCAAATAAATACATAGCAAGATCAACAATGCAGATTGAATTCACTAAAGAATCAAGTTAGTACAAATGCATAAAATAGCATACCTAGTAACCAATATCCTCTTCTGATAATGAATGGTTTGGTCATTTTGGTGTCCCATGATAGAGTGCAAATCCTATCAATGACATATTAACATTATATTAGCATCATTAAAATATATGTAGAATACACACACACACCTTTACACAACAATGCAACACAATAATCCAAATGGATATATTAGCATCTTGATGGGGATTCCTCATGTAGTCACGCCTCTTAAAAATCATAAGCCTTATATATATGTTAATTTTTTTAAATTAAAATTTTAGTTTTTTAATTTAAAATTATAATAATTTAAAATTTTGACTAAGAATTAACCAGGGACGGGAAATCCCCGTCCCCGCCTAATTCCTCGCAGGGCGAGGATGGAGACTATTTTCAATTTTCCACCGGGGACGAGGTCGGGGTTTCGAGAACGGGAACGGGAACGGGGACGGGGAGTATACTCCCTGCCCCCGCCCCGTCCCGTTGCCATCCCTAAACACTAACACAACCAAGTTTAAAATCTTATGTAAGTTATTATAGACAAAAATCACACTGCAAAAACCATTTTAATACAATAATACAAAAAAATTGATTATAGTCATTCTTATTTTTTCTTTTTTTTTTTGAAAGATAACCAACTTTGTATTAATATGGAATATTGTTTTTACATAAAGGAACAGCCAAAAAATTATTGTATTATAGTCATTCTTTAGCAACCAAATTGTAAAATAGGCTTTAGGAAACAGTTTGAGTCTCTTAGACAATCAATCAAGAACAAGATGCCTATGAAAATGGGGGAAGAAAAATAGAAAGAAGAGATATCTTACCTAAGTTGTAGACAAAAAGCACACTACACTACAACACCGTTTTAATACAATAATGATGGATTAAATTAATCCAGGTGTTCTGACTCAAATAATCCATTAAATAAATGATAAGTAATAGGAAAGAAAGACAAAGGTGATAATAATAAGGGCAATTTATATCTTGCACCACGGCGCGCATTGCACTGTGTGCCCAGGTGCAAAACGACATCGTTTCAGTTTTTTTTTTTTTTTTTTTTTTTTTAATTTCGCTACCCAGTGTTTGGCGGTTAATTTTCTTTAAAAAAAATCTCATGTTAAAAAATGTACATAATGTTATACATGAATGTACATAATTAATCTGTTCAGCGAATGATGCTGGTAACCAATTCCAACGCGTTGAAATACAATATAGGTAAATATATATATAGATATATGAAAACCATTTTGAAGCAGGAATATTTATACTTAAGAGACTCTAGCTTTAAAACCGGGAATAGACTCGACAGGTAGGGATAAGCACGTTTAAACAATGATAATCAGTTATAGAGACAATATCATAAAGAATATGTATATAAGGTCACAGTTCACTTTCAAATCATTCACATCATCATTCAATCAACATTCATGTCACACAAGCACACTTTGGTGGAGCCACGGGACCAATCGCATGCCCCGAACATGAGGTTAGTACATATAGTACTAACACGGCCCCGCGGCACCCTACCTCATACCGCAGTATGAAGGGGTTGATCGCAACCAACCGTATAGACCGTCGATAGTTTCAACGGCGGATCACAGCCCTACACACCGCTGACGCGCTCAGTCGGTGGACTGTGATCCTCTTTTGGGGACTGCGACCCTACACACCGCTTGACGAGCTCAGTCGGTGGATCGTAACCAATCAAAGCCCTACACACCACCTGAGGGACTCATTCGGTGGGCAATGATCTTCGGGGACTACGACCCTACACACAGCTGGCACATACACTCGGTGGACCGTAGCCAACCATAGCCCTACACACCGCCTGATCACTCATTCGGTGGACTATGGCCTTCCTCGGGCTAGTGGCCCTACACACCGCCTGGCGCGTCTAGTCGGTGGACCATAGCACACGAGGCCCATGTGGACCGCAGCCCAAGAAGTGAATCACTGACCGCAGCCAGGAGAATGAACCGCAGCTCATGAGTAACCAATTTGACCGCAGCCAACTTCTGAACCGCAGCTCAGGAATAACCAATTTGATCGCAACCAAATTGGGGTATCATGCTCAGATAACACATAGTAGCATATATTAGCACATTGGGAAGGGGGAAAGCGTATAATTAAACTTATGCGTGATCATCCACATACTAAGAATAGTCCTAAGGGGTTCATGCATCCTCCTCCTAGGCCAACGGGTTACCGATTCAACTAGTATGCAATACATAAGACTCTTTTATCCTACGAATGGTACCCGAAACATCAAACTAGACTCATGCACGACAAACGGAGTCCGTTGGGACACCACGGGGGGTTGGGGAACATCAAACGGGAAAGCCAAAGTCCCGAGGTGGGCAACGACCAGCGGGTAGCCGGTGGGTGGAGGGCCACCCGCCAGCGATAATCCTCTAGGCAGCGGGTGCCCGGCGGGCAGTCGCCTGCCCGCCGGCTGCCCGCTGCCGGTGGCGTCTTCTTTGGGCAGCAGGTAGGTGGCGGGTCCCCCTACCCCCACCTACCCCCCACTGACTCTTTATCAAAATAAACGTCCCGGGATCCTCCGTGGAACCCGAAACCATGCTTAGACACTTTAAACGCAAATAACGACACCACGTAGACAATTAATGGATCAAAAGCAAGAATCACATAGAACACATCCTATCATGATTTCTAAACATAAACAACACCCGAACATGCGAATTCCCACCCAAATATATATCAAGAACATCACAATACAAATTCCCAATTCAACCTAGGGCTCTAATCCCATTTAAATCTTCAAAGTCATAGTTTATCTTTAACATCAAGATTTATCAAGGATCATCACACAAATATCAAGAACCTCTTATCATCATCAAGATCACACATAAAATCATCCCATCAATCATCAAGATTATATCACAATTATCATAAAGGATTTCATCAAGACACAAGCATATAGAATGAGCCAAAGAAGGAGATTATAACAAGGAAAATAGGTTTTGTTGAGACATGGGTTACCTCTTAGCCTTAATTAAATTCATTGGCTATGAAGGGTCTTTCTTTAAGATCTCTTCTTTCTTGATTTCTCCTATGGGAATTCTTGGGAATTCTTGTGTGGTGAAAGTTATTGTGGTGTGAGTTCTAAGTGCCTCTTATGTCCCTATTTATATATCTAAGAGTCCCAATCAGGGTCTAAATGGTATGGGTTTGCTAATTCTATTTCCTATAGGACTAAGGGATTGGTTTTAGGGATAAGGGTCCATGGGCTTAAGGTGGACTCTTCCTAATTAATTAATGAAATTTAATTCTTTCTTTTGGGTAAATGATTAAATAATTAATTGGTTTAGAGGCCGTAACACGGGGTGTTACAACTCATCTGAAGAAGAAGTTGCTACTCAACCTAGCCCTGTACAAGCAACGAAAGGTCACTTCAGACCTATGATTGCAAAAGCCAATGAGATAATGGCCAGATTAGCCCCTCCTCCTCCGTCCAGTTTGAAAGAAAAAACTGAAAAAGAGATCCGCATCTTCTCAGGGGGAAGAAACTTTAAGGCGAAAAGACACTTCTCGCAAAACCTCAAAGAAAAGGAAGACAAGATCGGTAAGTACCGAAGGGTCCGCACAGAACTCCTTGCCACAAGAACCTGTCTCAGCAGAGCAGATTAACCCGAATCTGACACAAGAACCTGCTGAGTTAGAGAAGGAAAGTTGCCAGCTTCCACCTTCATCTGATCACTTAAGTCTCCCACAAGAACCTGGCTTGCCAGAAGACACGAGAGAAGTGGTCATTGATCCTATTGTTATCTCAACACCCGCCACCGAAACATCCCTTCCACAAGAACCTACCCAAGCAGGGCAGATGATCCCCATTCTGACACAAGAACCTGCTACGGTAGAGAAGGACGAAAGCTTGCCACAACCTTCAAATCATTTAAGTCTCCCACAAGAACCTAGATTGTCAGAAGAGACGAGAGAAATGATTCCAGTTTCTGAAACTGATCCGAAAGTCGTGATGCCTGAATCCGAAACTACTCCTCACTTAAACGATGCTTTACCCGAAGAGACGAGAGCAATGGTACCTGTACCAGAAACTGACCCTACTCCTCCCCCAACAAGAGATCAATTGCTTCGGCTCTCGATTGAAACTGATTACCAGAGAGTTTTGCAGTGGCAAAAGTGGCGAACTTCTCCTCTCCAAGTATTTCTCGAAACTTTTGATGAAATGAAGGATGAAGAAGATTTTGCTCTCGAATGGCTTGGTACACGAAATGTATACGACGCAACAAGGCTCGAGACCATAAACAAGGTGACCAATCGGACTTTGGGAAAAGAAAAGGCTCCCGTCTGCATTAAACTGAAGAAACCACCTCTTGATCCTGTCTTTGAAGAAGAAATGAAGGAATTCAGACTTACTCTCCTGTTATCCAAAGTCAAAACTGAATTATAGAAAACTCATCAAAATGATCCGGCTTGCAACATCAGTGGATCCAAGGACGAGAACGGGAAAGAAATTGAAGATGATGTTGAAATTGAGGAAGCCAATGCCGAAGGCAAAAGAATAAATGAAGATGAAAATAGCAATGAGGATGAATCTGATGAAAGTGAATCTCTGAATGACGAAAACAACAAAGATGAAGATGACAATGGGGCAAACACTGATGATGAGAATGATGACAAAAAGGACGATGATGAGGAGAACAATGAGAAGAAGGACGATGATCACTATGATGAAAATGATGATGATGATTCGGGTGATGATGATGACGATGCTGATAATTCGGACTATGATAGTGAATCTCCTATCATTGGTAACAACGAAATCATACCCGAAAGATCCCCAACACCTCACTCATCTCAACGCAAAGAAACTCCTCATCGTGATCCATCTCCCTCTACACCACCACCTACTGACAGTCGGTTGATGGCAAATCCAGCAAGTGATGACAAAAAGGAAGCATCACCACCACCAACAACACAATTGCATCCGCACTCACCTCGTGATGACAATCTGGAAGCATCACCAAAAACAAATCAAGTCACTCTTGAACAAAGAATTGCATTTCGTGATCCCAAAAGCGTCCACCCCAACTCAGGTTTTCCTTCCGAAGCTATTGAACCCGAAGACATCATGGATCATCTGTCGGCTACAATTCAAAGGGCAGAGCTTCTACATCAACTGTACTCAGTTCACCAAAAGCAAGATAGCAAGACTCTGGAAGATTTATCCACCCAAATAGATCACTTAATGAAAACCTTGCCTCAACAGCAACCAAGTTCTTCCACTTCAGATCCTCACGAAAAGCTAGCAAAAGAACTCCACCGTCAAAGTCACCTCCTTGACAAGATTGCAAAGGAACAGCAAAGTCTCAAACTTTCACAATTTGGCCTCAAGGAGAGAGTAGATCTTGCTTGCACAAAGGTCGACTTAGGGCATGACAACATGTTTCGGATGGGAGAATATCAGCTCCAAATTCTCGAATATGTTAAAGATGTGCTTAATGCAGTCAACAGGTTGTCCAAGTTTTCTGACTCCCCGTGTGCTGATGCCAAAAAGGGGGAAAAGAAAAGAAATGATGATGATGAAGAAGAAAACAGAAATCGATCACCATCTCGCCCAGATGAATCTAGAAGGAATAATGAAGGAAGAACCACGAGACATGAAGAAGGAAAAAACACAAGATTATCCTCACCGAGAACCACGAGACATGATGAAGAAAGAAACACGAGATCTTCACCCCCAGCATCTAGGTCTCGACAACAGCCTTCTTCAAGATCTAGACAATACCCTATCAGACCTCGTCAATCATTCAGATCCACTTCGGAGTTCATATTTCGTGGAAAAACGAACAGAGAGAATAAGAATTTTCGCCAAAGGCTGATGCGAAATGAGAATGTAACCATGGATGCCACAAGAAACTTCGTCACTTACCAACAGTATGAAGTAGGAAGTGGAAAACGTTTTGAAGGATATAATATACTAGTATGGATGAAGAGGAAAGACAACTGCTCTAGGCAAGTCTATCAAAGCCAAAGAAATGAAGAAATCAAGAACTGATTGAACGCGAAAGAATAAAAGAAAAAATAAAGGATGTGACGAAAGTGAGGAAAGATGCTGAACCAGGAATCAAATAAAATGCCGCTTTCAAAATTCACACAGAATCAGGAAAGAATTACACTAAAGGAATGCATTCGTTTGAGCTCATTTCCTGGTGGAATCTTGGTATTGTTGAAGGAGAAAACATCCTTGAAGCATACAACAATTATGTGAGCTGTAACATCAAAGGAAAATATGAAGATCTCGTGAAAGAAAACCCTATCCAAAAGTTCATATCCTTGATCAACCGAGACGTTGACATGGATAGGATGCTCAAGCAACAAAAGGAGAGAGATGACAAAGAACAAAAGGAGGCTCAGCTACAAAAGGCGAAACTTTTAGAAATGTAAAAGTTTTTCAACTATGCCTTTAACTATTTTGTAAGTGTTTTGATCTTTATATAAAAGTCATCATTTGCTCAAACATTCGTGTTTATATCTAAGTTACTTGTTTCAATTACTTGTATCTTTCATAATTTCTTAGAAACTAAATGTAAACTCATCTAAATGGCTGTTTTGAAATGAACAATCCTTTATGGGATATTTGTCAGCCCTATAGCAGAGTATAGGTTTTGGCATCATCAAAAAGGGGGAAATTGTTAGGAACATATGTATTAAGATTTTGATGATACCAATGTAACTTAGATTGTAGACCCCTAACTTTTTTATCAATTCTTTTGCTACCTTCGTTCTAGACGAAAGGTGTCATAACTCACCATGTAATTCGTGTTAAGATAGTCAAACACACGAAACCAAGTTATGATCTTTTAGTTAGGACTTCTTGAACGAAAGAAGATCGAATGATTGAAGCAGAAGCTACATCAGCAAGAGAATTCACCTCTCGGATTTTCAACAAATGGAGAGATGCTACTTCACAAGACGAAAGCAATCTTTCGTGAAGAGACGTTAAGTCTATGATCAGACTGCCAAGACAATCCATCTTCTCTTAATTCAAGGAGAATGTTGTCTATATCTCTACTGATGAATCATCCTAGGAACAAGTTATCCTAAGGACAAGGAGCACATAAATCAAGGTGCATTAAATGCCATTGTACCTCTTTTCAGATCTAGAAGACAAAACTTGCAAAAGTTCTTGCCTCCAACGACTACATGGTACAACCGCATTAAATGGAGCATTAAATGCAGCAAGCTCTCCGGACATTACCCACTGGTCCATAGGTTTGAAATATCATCTCCCTCCAACGGATGGATATTTTCTCTCCTATAAATACCCATCTTCTTTATTGTAGAAGGTGCTGGTTTTTCACTCAATTGATCATATTCATACAAAAGCTCCTTATACAAGTTCAATTCACTCTTCCAAAGCGTTTGAAAACTAGTGATTCAAGTTGTGAAGTTTCAAAGAGAGCCATCAGATTACACCTTCACAACCTTGAAGAAATCTTGCATCTTATACAAGTTGATCATCCATCATTCAACCAGTCAGCCAAGACTTCAACCTGTTGGAGAACCACGCAAATCCTTTCTACCAACCCTCAACTCTGAAGAAGACGTTGATAGAGGCGGAGTAAACTATAGGAGTTGAAAAACCTTCAAGTAGTTGTCCAGATTAGTGATCAACGAAGCTAGCTTGACTTAGTTTGTACTAGGAGTGATAGTGCAAACCTTTCACGAGTTGTGAAAGAATAGTGGAGTAGGCACAGTTGGCCGAACCACTATAAAAATCTCTCGTCTCTCTCTCTACTTTATTACTGCTTTACTTTCATGCATTGCATATCATGGCTCCTCAAACCGAAAGTTCTTATAAGCAACAAATAGTGCAAAGAAATCTTAAAACTCGTAATAACCCCGAAAGGAGTTATTTCTGTTAAAAATTGAATTGAGTCTATTCAGCCCCCCTCTAGACTCTCCTTTAGACCCTACCGGGACCAACAAAGATGAAGATGTCCTAAATGAGGAAAAATGATGCTTATTTAAAGTAGGAAAAAGGGTCAAATTGGTCCCCTAAGTCAACTGGATAGTGCAATTGGGTCTCCTAAGTAAAAAAAAGCTCCATTTGAGTCCCCTAAACTGGTAAAATTATTCAATGAAGTCCAAATTGGCTTACTTAGCAGGTTAAATCTATGTGGTGTTGACACGTGTCCTTTTTATTTTATTTTTTTGAACAACATTTTTAATTTATTAAAAATTAAAAACATTATTTAAAAAAAAAAAAAAAAAAAAACAGCCAAGCCCTAGGCCGACCCTACTCACCCGTCAAAGAAGAATAAAAGTTTGACGCTTGATTCTAGTTTGTGTTGAAATCTGTACTCAACCCCCACCTCTTTAGACTGTTGTTTTATATTCCATTGTAAATTGCTCCTTAATTTATAGATGGCATATCTCTTCTAGCATCAATTGTGAATAAATGTGAAATTCTCTCCTTTGTTTATTTTCCATACCCCTTCATTGTTAGCTCTTCACCCTTACCCCCATTACAAGCCTAATAAAGGCCTACTTGATCTTAGCATGCAATCTTGGAGTTGAACTAGTGGGAGTATGAAGGGCAAGCCTATGGAATCTCATTCAAAGCCAAGTTTTGCATAATCTCAACTTAGTATTTGTGCACACTTGATCCTCACGTACTTTAATAATTTTGGTGCTTGGTTATTGGCTTGCAGGGGTGGAGGCAAAGGTATGCCAAGGGGGGCCTTAGCCCCCCTTCCCCCAATTTTTTTTTAAAAATATTAAATTTAAAAAAAATATATTATATAGAATATTAAAATTTGGTTGTTCCTTCAAAATATTTGGCCCTCCTCCCACATAAATTAATCCTACAAGCTAAGTTATAAACTTCTTCATCTTCTCAACATCTTCCGTTGTCTCCAATATCAAATTATGTATTCACTATATTGTTGACTCACATTCAAATTAAACCTCATTTAACCTATCTACTAGTTTTTCTCTCTAGAACCATACATATATGCGGTATATACGCTATAACAAGATAATTTGTTATTAAAATCTATGCATATTTTTCAAGTTAATATCTGTTTTTTTTTTCTAACTACATGTTTGGTTAATTTTTGTTTCATATTCTATTGTTTATTTTAAATAGTGGTTTTGTTTTATTCTAAATAATGGATATGAAGGTGCATTTGTTTGGTTAATTATGCATATTTGTGGTTACGTGATAAATGTTGTATTTAATTTAACATGCATAATAATGTAAAAATTGTGTAGTATATGTATTTAAGAAAACAATTGTTATTATGTTATGTTGTGAAGATGGTAGTTTTCAAGAATAATCAATGGTCTTTTTAAAACATGCGTGAATGTTTTCATTTTTTCAACCGTACAAAGCAATGTGCATTGAAAAACATATTACAAAATAATTTAATATAGATTCAATTATAAATTATTTATTCTAAACTTTATTAAATTTGTAATGTAATGATTATTTTGAAATATTTTAATTGGATATCAATATATTTGATTTAGTATTTCAACCGTAGTTGCCCCCCGCACTATTCAATCCTGGCTCCGCCCCTGTTGGCTTGAGAATGGAACTTGTGTGCCAAGCTAAGGTGATTCTTGAAACAAGTTGTGTTGTAGTAAGTTGGATTGTGGTTTGATAGGTTGTGCAAAGAGGGAGCATGATCAATTTCTTTGCTAGGATGGTGATTTATTTCTTGCATGTGCTTGAGGATAAGCAAAAGTTTAAGTGTAAGTTGATAAGTGCATTTTGTACTTTTGCATTCTTTAAAAAAAAAAATTAAAAATCAACATGATTTCACGCACACACCAAATAACAATTTTGGTAAAACAAAAAAAAAAAAAAAAAAAAAACAAAAAACAAAAAACAAAAAACAAGATGCAATGTCCTTAGCCCTATAATATGTCCACGCCATATCACAACTATACACACACCACCCTAAAAATCAAAGGCCCACTACTTTTGCAATCTTTAAAAAAAAAAAAAAAAAAAAAAAAAAAAAAAAAAACATGAATTCACGTTCACACCAAATATTTTTTTTTTTTAAAACAAAAACAAAAATAACAATGTCATGCAAAGCCTGCGACATAGTAACTTGTACATACCATATCGCACCCATGCACACACCATCGTAAAAATCACCAAAATAAAAATTACAGATGCACATAACCCTTTTTTTTGTCGCCGGAATATGCACACGCCATGTAACACAAACGCACACACCCACGGATGTATTAATCCATCTCAGAATTCAAAATATAATTAATTGTTTGAATTAATAGGATCACTTATATTATGGTAAATATTATATTGTAATTATAACCAAAACTAAACACCATATACAATTACTTTTTCACTCTTTTCTTTTAAAACTATCATTGATTAAATGTTAGTTGATTGTCCTAGCTTTGGAACAACATATAAGCAAGCATTATACCGTGGGCCATCCCGAAATAGTGTTATATTAAGGTACATTTAACTATGCAATGCATCTCAGAATATTTAAATAATTTTATTGTTGATAGGACTTTAAAAAAAAAAATTAAATGATGAGACAAGCAATGAATGATTATTCATTGCGCAATGCCGAAATCTATAAAGTAGGCAAAACACAGCATGTATTATTTAGAGATTTCTGAAATACCTCATTCGGAACAGAACTTTGGGTGACCTTGGAAAGAGTGGAAAAATAAATTTATGAAAGAGTAGGGACTCGTTTACTAACAGAAAATTATTCCCTGTTTTCAATTTTTTGTTTTCTATTCTCTGTTTTTCCCTGTTTTCAAAATTTTTTCTAACTTCTAATTAATATTACATTAAGAAAATTAAACATATTTTTGTTAAATTGAAGTTTATCTTTAATACAAGAGGGACATAGAGAACTGTCCTTGAGAAAAATCCATAGCCTAAAGTTACATCCCATAATTTAATTTGTTTTTTTTTTTCTGCATGTACACAGGAAGTGCATTGCCTGGCATTCCTCCACGTTTTCATGCCTTCCACCACGTGTACATTCTGCTTCATCAACAACAATATATTAAGAAGCCTGACCTATACAGGATAACATCAACCTATTCACAAATTGGTGTAGAGCTGGGAAAGATGCAGCCAAAGGTGTGAGCAGAATATTGAGTTAGGAATAAATTTCCAGTGCATAACTCGGCTTCAATGTTCAAAAATTCCATTGCCAAATTCGATGTTCAAAAATTCGCCAACTTCAATGTTCAAGCTTCAAGGGAATCGAATTCAACATTCAAAGACAGAAACAGTTCAAAAAAAAAAAATCAAGAATCGGAGGAGTACCTTCGTGGCTTTGTATTCGTTCAAGTGCTCTCGTCTTTGGTCTTTGAACTGTAAATTTTGAATGATTCCGATATTAAGTGCGCAGATTCGCAGGGGAGAAGAGGCCGATTTTAGGCTGGGCGTTGGTAATGGTCTGGCGGTTGGAGAAGAGGCCGCCACGGACGGTGGGGCGATTCTGGGTGGGTTTCCGGTGATCGTATAAGAAGAAAAGCAGCAGCAGATCGAAAAGAAGAAAATAAAGAAGAAATAAGGCTGGCAGATTCGATGGGTAGATCTACTGTTCACGCGTGTTTCTCTGCTTTGAAAACAACTTTTAATTGTGTTCTAAATTTCTTGAAAAAAAAGAGGAATAGTTCTCAATTTTGGAAATGAAAAAAGAAGGAATAAGGGTCAAATAGGCCATCGAACTGCACATGATAAAACAATTAGGCCACTGAACCTAAAAAATCAACAATTAGGTCCCTAAACTAATCAATTTCAAACAATTATTCCAATTTGAAGGTTTCCAACAGGTCATCTCCCAAATTAATTATTATTTTTGACTACCGTCTCCGGCCGGAACCAGTTTTTTTTTTTTTTTTTTTTTTTTTTTTAGTTTAATTTAAAACTAATTAATTTTTAAAATTTAAATTTTAAAAAATAATTAATTTGGAAGGATGACCTGTTGACCTATTAGAAACCTTCAAATTGAAAAAATTGTTTGAAATTGATTAGTTTAGGGACCTAATTGTTGGTTTTTTAAGTTCAGTGGCCTAATTGTTTTATCGGGTGCAGTTCGATGGCCTATTTGACCCTTATTCCAAAAAAAAACATGGTAAACACCTAGACTGTTTTCAATTTTCAATTTCTAAGAATTCTTAAAAATTTCCTTAGTAAACAACTCCTAATATTTTTTATAAGAGTTCTATTATATAGACTCTCAAAACTCTATTCCCTCATTTATATTTTTTGAGGTGGTAAATCAGGATTAGTTATTTTCATCATGTGGGTCTATAGAAAAATGTCTATATCAAGAATATGTGAGAGGGAGTACAAATTGGGAGTACACCAAATATTTTTCTTTTTTATAATATGGTGGAGTAAATATAGGGGTGATGGTGATTGAGGTTGAGTTGTTGCGTTGTTGGTATAGAAGGACCGAAAGGTTTAAGGTTCAAAAGGTTCAAAGGGGTTTGTCAAGAAAAAACAAAAGATTCATCGTTAATAATTCCTTATTATATATAGATTCATCGTTTTTTTATTTTATTTTTTGAAGAATAGATTCATTGTTAATAATTCCTTATTATATATAGATCATAGATGGCCGACGCTAATCTAATCCACAAGTCAACAAATATCCCAAGCAAAGACGAAATTAAACATTATTACATTTACATTTTCCACCAAATCAATCTCTAACAGCACCTACACACCTACTCAAATTCAGCAATGAGAGTTGTTGAGAATGATGATGCATCATCGTTCATTGACCCCTCTGCTGACAATTTTCCATCTCCGGAACAAGCTCAACCGCCACCATATGCTGCCTCTCCTTTTCCCACGAGGTGGTTGTTCAACCATGGCGGTCTCACCTGGAACCCTGTTACGGAGATGGAGACCGCCGATAATGATGCTGCTGCTGCGGCGGCGTTGACGGAGTCGGAAATGAGTGAAGAAGGTGAGACGACTAGTGTTGTCCATCATCTACAAACAGATTCTCATAATCACTCTGTTAATACAGAGTGCAATTTGGTGTTGGATATGGCGGGAGGAATGATGATGAGCCCCCCAGGGCCAGGGATAGGGATGAACTTTTCTGGTGAAGAAGCGTTGTTCCTAAGCCCCAATTTCCACGCCGACATGGGGGGAGGAATGATGATGAGTATGAGCCCACCATGGATTAACTACTTTTCCCTGCCGTCCGGTGATTCCATGGGAAATTTCGATCCATTTAGATTGTGTGATTTTGCAGATCATAGTGAGGTTCAAGAGTTGGAGAATAGGAATGGAATGATGATGCGGCCAACTTGGAAGCAGCAGCCATGTATAGAAGAGGTTGATGCTGCTAGTGCCAGTGCCTTGGGACAGAATCAAAGCCTTGGAATTTGGTCAGCAGCACTTGAAGAAGAAGCAGAAAACATGGGAGGGATGGTGCAACCACAAACAAGTGATGATCACTCTGTTAATAATGTAGATGCGTGGTTCCAATTGGCGGGACTGAGTTCGCAAACGATGATCAACTATTCATTGCCGTCCGATGATTCCGGTTCCCTAGGAGGAAATAAGCCAGGCCTACCGGGCGTGACACCCTGTTTGATCATCGTGGAATGGCTGTATAAGAAAATTGTTATACAGTTACGGTTTATATATATATATATATATATATATATATATATATATATATATATATATAGAACAAATAAGAATAATTTGCCTAAATGTCAAGCAGGTAGCTACTGCATATTTAAAACTTGATTTTATGCTGTTTGCAGTTCGCAATCAATTGAGCTAAAAATCTGGGGCTGTATAATGGGATGGATCTCACTTAGTCAACGGTTGTGGTTTGAATGCTGCTCAAATCCCCATCTTTGGCGTTTGGTTTTAGGGTTTCTGGATGTGGTAGTAACCCTGCTGTTGCATATAGAGACAAACAATTATTCCTTTGGCAATTCTGTAACTGATGATCGCTCCTCCTCGTCCCTTAATGCAAAGATGCTAAGGTTGCTCTATCTGAATGGTTTGGACAGGCAGTTCTTAGACCACTTTGATAGGCTTGTTCAGACAGGGGTTTTAGAGTTACCGAGTGGGGAAGAAATCAAGCTGCCGTATTTACAAGAAGAAGAAGAAGTTGGTACTGCCTCCCAAAAGAATCATAGTGTTAGCATTTTGCCAGAGATGCTTGAACCAAAATGCTGGATGATGCAACTGGACTCACCATGTGAATTCCATATTCCCAAATCCAGTGCAACAAATGAAGAAAGAAACGTTGTTGTTGGGTTAAAAAGAACTGATGCCATTGGAAAAAGCTGGAAGAGAAAAGGCTTCTTTTGGTGGCTGAAAGATCATGGGATTTCCCACAAGATTCTTGAATCACTGTTTGGTAAGAGTCGTCGTGATGCTCTTAAAGATGAAGTATCAGTTTTATCATATATTTTATGCGAGGTAGTTGTAATCAGTAGTTTCTTAGTATACAGAGGTGGTTTGGTTTTTAATTTGCTTGCTTCAATAGTTTCTCACAGACACCTTTGTTTTCTTGAATCTCCCTCCATTGTGTAGTTCGCCGATCTACATTCAAGCAAGCACATCGGGACTTTGGCATCACTAGACGTTCTTTAGAAGAAGTTGGTACTGCCTCGGAAGAGAATCATACTGCTGACATTTGGCCTGCACTTGAAGCAGAATATAATGCTGCAAGGAGGGGAGGGATGCTGCTGGAACAGGAGGACTCATCTTCTGAAGCCCACATTCCTGAATCTAATGCAACAAATGAAGAAAGAAATAATAGCATTGATGCCAAAGGTGGAAACAGTAGTTCACAGAAAACCGACACTATCAGCAGGTGGGAGAAAAATCATGGAATTACCCTCCCAGTTCTTGAACAACTGTTTGGTAAGAGTCGCGATAATGCTGCTAAAACTCTTAAAGGTAAGCTAACACTACAATTTTATCATATATTTGATGTGGTAGTATTCGGTATTTTCTTAGTGTATAGATAGGTGGTTATTGCTTGAATATATACTTTCTCATAGACTCATTTGCTTTTCTTTAATCTCCCATTATATTATACTGTGCAGTTAGCTCATCTACATTGAAGCGAGCATGTCGGGACTTTGGCATCAATAGATGGCCAAATCACAAAGGAAAAATGCCCAATTGCTCTCTCAACCAAATACAATATGTACAAGCTGTTAAGAAATGTAAAGGAATTCAACCATGTCCTGCTCTGCCTCCTCTACAAGCCACAAATACAAGCCAATGTAACAGTACAATGTCTGTCAAGGTAACCTATAAAAATGATACCATAAGGTTTCCACTCTCATCCTCCTCAACTTTGAAATATTTGGAGGAGCAATTGGAATCAAAGTTCAAAATATCACTAGAAAATATGTCTATCAAGTATCAAGATGAGGAAGATGAGTGGATTACCCTGATGTGTGATTCGGGATTGATGCACGGTTTGGATGTGTTGAGATCATGTGGCAAGACTATAATCAGAATGATGGTCACCCCAAAACTTGACTATCCGTGGATGGAGGACTATATTTTGCCCCTTTAATTTCCTTCTCCCCTAACCTACTTGCATTTCTTCCTTTTGGTGTTGGAACCATTCTAGGTTTGTTTAGTAACTGGTTTTATATATTTTCTTCCCTTTGTACTCTTTGTAATGTGATATGTACAATATAACATACTCTTGTTACTGATTACTTATTTTACTAGACTACTTTGCACTTATTGCATGACTCTTTTTGAAAAATATGGGATGTCATATATGACAGTGGATTCTCACCCGCCAATGTTTACTATGATTGAAGGTAAAAAATCCACTAAAGATTAATGGTCTTTCATCAGCGAGTGAAAATCTCATTGACATACTATATATTACAACTCTTCTTTTTTATGTTAAATATTAATAATAAGAATAATATTGACAATTGAATGGTGTGCCACTAATCCCTTAGGTGCTATATTGAACCTTAGCTTTTCTGGAGTTTGATAAAGAACACAATGGCTGATATACGCACTAAGCTAGTACTGCACTGTTTCTGAGATGGTTGCTTTCCAGCTTCATCTATCTAAGCTCAAGTGTTTCCCAATATGCTAAAGCATCCTATGGCGGGTTGCAGAGGGCTGTTGTGTATCATAGGCATTATGCTTATGGAAACGGTACAATGCAGGACAGCAGTCTTGCCTAGCCTCCCAGCATCTGTCATTGATAACTGCAAATGCTTCACCGGTTTCTATGCAGGCTCCTTCAGAAAAGGATTTGCAAGCTTTGCTATTGACTTTCTCAAGCATGGGTGGAGTTTCTCAGTTTCTGCTGCTGTTTCAAAGACTGCAGCTGCCCCTATTGAGCCTGTAAAACTTTTGATTCAAAATCAAGATGGTATGGTTAAGGGTGTTTGACAATTTTTAGTTTTACTCTTAGCTCATTATATATAAAATAATGTATAAGGTCATAAATATATTATGCTATTTACTCAACTTTTAAAGTATATTTATAATTTATACTTATTGTTGGGTTATTATTAATTATTATTTTTTATTTAATTATTAATATTGTTATAATTATAAAAAAAAACTTCGTAATTAATAATAATTTAATATTAAAAATATAATTTCCAATAAAGATATAATAAAAATAAGTTGTTAATAATAGTTTCATTTAAGGGTTAATAAAATTATGTGTGTGTACATCCATTCTTAGAGAGGGTCTTGGACATGATGAGAATAATCATAGAAGGGTCTCGGTAATATGGGAGAGATATGAGATTTAAGAAGAGTCACAAGTACGCTAAGACAGGTTTGAGATGAAATGTCTTTTGATAAAAGTTCATGTGATGAATATTGTTTCACTGTCATATTTTCTTAGCTCATCTATCGTAAGCACTTGAGAACATATCTTTAGATAGAATTCTCAGTTACTACTTTTGTCATTAATTAAAAAATAATGCTTATTATTGCCATCAACCAATCCAAATTCGAAACAAAGATAGAAGAAGACCAAGAAGCTATGAAATGATAACATTTTTTTCTTTTATTAAATTTTGATTTGATTTTTTTGGTAATTTGTGAAAGAAGCAAGAAAATTATATTGTTGACGAGATAAATCTTGCTTATAGCGAAGAAATATGTTTTGACATGGATATTGAATTTGTTAAAAAATACTACATAGATTGTACTTTTTTTTAATAAAAAAGTTCAAATAGCATGGAACTGCTGCCTAAACCATTCTCATGTGCACAAACCCCGTTGACACATCAGTGATCTGATGAGAATCTAATTGTGTTGTATTCAATAATAATATCTGAGAGTACAGGGGACGAATATATATAGATGCTAGATAGAATCCTAGTCTAACACGAATAATATAGTCCTAGTCTAATATGAATAATATAGTCCTAATACTCCCCCTCAAGCACAAGGTTTGCTAGCCAAAACATTGAGCATGTCACAGAGAGAATTAAAACGAAGAGACGACAGAGACTTTGTGAAGATATCTGCTAGTTGATCCTTGGTTGAGATAAAGTGCACCTCTAACTCCTTTTTGGCTACTTTATCGCGAACAAAATGATAGTCAATCTCAATGTGCTTAGTGCCGGCATGAAACACTGGATTGACACACAAATAAGTAGCTCCCAAATTATCACACCATAGTCTAGGAGACGACGCGGGAGGGATGCCAATTTCGTGTAACAGGGAAACGAGCCATGTAACCTCTGCAGATACATCAGCGAGTCCCGTGTATTCTGCTTCAGTTGAAGAATGTGCCACAGTCCGTTGCCTCCGACAAACCCAAGATATAAGATTACTGCCCTAGAACACAACAAAGCCACTAGTAGATTGGAGATCATTTGGATCGCCAGCCCAATCTGAATCAGAATAGGCATGGGAGCATGCATGTGTTGACACAAGAGATTAACAGCATATGATAGATCTGGACGAGTTACCGTAAGATACTGGAGAGCACCAGCAAGACTCCTGTATTGTGTTGGATCGGCATAGGGAACGACCACGTCGTCTGTGATTTTCGCAGAAGAGACTTGCGTGATTATTGGCTCGTAGTCCACCATGCTAGCACATTTGAGAATATCCTTCATCTACCGTTGTTGGGATAAAAGCATACTGCCAGATAACGAGACAGTTTCTATTCCCAAAAAGAAAGAAGGCACACCCATATCACGAACCTTAAATTCAAGTGCTATTTTATCAATAAGAGTAGTAACATGATCTGAGTCAGAACCCATAATTAAAATGTCATCAACATACACCAAGAAATAAAGACGAATATTGTCACGAGAATAGATAAAAAGAAACACATCCGTCTTAGAAGGCGAGAAGCCCACAGAGACAAGAAAATCATGTAGCCTTGTGAACTATGCACGTGGAGCTTGTTTGAGACCGTATAGAGATTTTTAAGCAAACATACATGATCAGGTAAAGACTTATCCTCATAACCAGGTGGCTGTCACATGTAAACAGTCTCAGCTAGCTCGCCATTTAAAAAGGCGTTGTGAATATCCAACTGGGGAATAAACCACCTACGAGAGACGGCTAAAGATAAGAGAAGACGAACCGTAGTGGGCTTAACCACAAGACTAAAGGTCTCAAAAATGTCTTCTCCAGCAACCTGATTAAAACCCTTGGCTACTAACCTTGCTTTATGGCGGTTATTGAACCATCGGCCTTCCGTTTGGTTCCGAAAACCCACTTGCAACCAACAACATTCATACTTGGTTGAGATGGAACGAGACGCCACGTATGATTATGGACCAAGGCATTGAACTCCGTGTCCATCGCATCACGCCACTCAGGAAACTTGACTGCCTGAGAGTATCAGGTAGGCTAAGGCAATATAGTGGAAATAGTGGTTAAGGCAACATGTTGATGCGGGCCGGAGCTGCGAGTGTTCATGCCATGTGACCGAGGAGGCGGAGTGGCACGTCAAGGACGTCCGCGCGGCCTGCTGCGCTGCTCAACCTGCTGGTCCGAGACAGTCCGCTCACTTGATGTACTGCTCGTGACCGTGACCGTCATCACCGCAAGAAGCCGCCACGGGCTCGTGAATCTGCCGACCACCATATGTAACCGTGGCTGAGACATCACTTCCTCGGCCCGTCACAATTGGTGCAGTAGCCCACGGTTTGGAACACGGTGTAGCAACCTGCAAGGCAATAGGAGAAACAAAGGGAAACATAGTCTCATCGAATCGCACATGGCGACAGATAAAAACCTTGTTAGTGTTAGTGTCCAAACAACGATAGCCACGATAAGACGGAGGATAGCCTAAAAAAACACAGGGAGATGAACAAAACTGGAGTTTATTGCGTTTATAAGGACGTAGGACAGGAAAGCACAGACAGCCAAACACTCGCAAGTAAGAGTAGGACGGGGGAGATCGATACGGAAGTAAGGGGACTCATCAAACAAAACACGAGTAGACATTTTATTAATTAGATACACAGCAGTTTCAAAAGCATAGTCTCAAAAACGAGACAGGACAGATGCTTGAGCCATTAGAGACAGCCCTGTCTCAACAACATGACGATGTTTGCGTTCCACTCGACCATTTTGCTCATGAGTATACGCACAGGACTGCCTATGACAAATACCCAGCGAAGCAAAAGTGGAACCAAGCTTTTTATATTCTCTCCCTAAATTAGATTGAAAAGAAATAATCTTGCGAGAAAATGAACGTTTAACAAGTGTCCGAAACTTATCAAATATAGCATACAAATCAGATTTAGCACGCATGAGATAATACCATATATAACGAGTGTAATCATCCACAAACAACATAAAATATTTAAAGCCAGACGCAGAAAGTAATGGCGCAGGGCCCCAAATATCTGAATAAATTAATTCCAAAGGATGCGTACTAGTAGTTTCGACACGAGACAAAGGAAAACGAGAGGATTTTCCCAATTGACAAGAGGAACAGACATTGGGAAGATCACTAGAATTAAATATACCAACAGACGGAGACGCTAAAAGTTTACGTAAGACTCGAGAACGGGGATGCCCCAACCGCATGTGCCAAACGTAAGAGGACCGTGCAGCAACAAATGCAGCAGGGGAAGCAGAAGACGCAGGCCATGTGTAGAGACCTAGCGACACATGTCCCTTAAAAAGAACCTTCTTGGTCAAAATGTCTTTCACATAGAAACAAAGAGGGTGAAACTCGAAGAAAACATTATTGTCCTTTGCAAAATGCTGGACAGATAATAGAGAAGAAGAGAGACCAGGGACATGCAAAATATCATGTAACTTAAAAGACCTAGAATAAGTAGCTAACGAAGCGGAACCAACATTAACAATAGGCAAACCTGTACCACTGCCGACTTGCAGAGTCTCCGGGCCATCATAACTTGTCACAGAAGTCATCAAAGAAGAATCAGGCGTAGCATGATTTGTAGCACCAATGTCAGAAACCCAAGTATGAGAATTTGACGAGGTTATAGTTCCCAAACCATCCTGAAACACCATATTAGCCTGAGAACCCGGAGCCCCTGAATAACGCCGAAAACAATTGGCTCCCGTGTGACCAAAACGTTTACAAATTTGACACGGATCATCATAGCGCCAAAAACAATTGGCTCCCGTGTGACCAAAACGTTTACAAATTTGACACGGATCATCATACCGCCAAAGACAATTAGCTCCCGTGTGGTCAAAACCTTTACAAATTTGACACGGATCAACAAAGCTACGTCTACCACGCTGTTGACCTTGGTGCGGACTGCCACGACTCCAACTGTCACCGCCTCGATTCTGTATAGAAGTACGCTGCGGCATTTGGTGACGCTTGAACAATATTATGGTGCCGATTTGTTATTCTTGATTTCTTCTTTGGAGTAGGAACTCCTTTAATTTGGATAGCAGCGCAGCAGCACGGTGATGTAATTCTTGAGGGAAATTTGATGTTGTACTCAATGATGAAACTAAAGAGCACAATTTTCCAGGAAAAGAGATTGATTATGAATTGTTGTTGTCGTTTGTTCTTAATTAGCACGCATGACAATATTAATTGTTGACAACCCTAGCTAACTGATACCAGATTAGAATATAATTGTGTTGTATTCAATAATAATATCTGAGAGTACAGGGAGCGAATATATATAGATGCTAGATAGAATCCTAGTCTAACACGAATAATATAGTCCTAGTCTAATATGAATAATATAGTCCTAATAGGTCTAACCCAAAATGATTATTTTGTGATCTTAAGACGTCCTCTTGTATTCTTGACAAGTTCTTCCTCTTGTCTTCTTGACAAGCTTTCGTGGTTCTCGCCACTAATGAGAGTGCATTTACTCCAATTGAAGAAGTAGTTCTTTTTTCTTTCTTTTTTTTTTTAAAAAAAAACAAAAACCAAAACCACACAAATACTAGAGAAAATGACTATAATAGGACAAAAATGGTATCAATGACAAAACCAGCGAAGCCACACTGGTTGCATTCTCCTTCGTCGGAGAAGCCGGCGACCAAAATTGGTCGCTGGAGACCAAGATTAAAAAAAAAAAATCCACTTGTGTATCTCGAGATACGCAAGTCTCACTTGTATTTGTGTTTGACCGGGACTGACATGAAACGCATCTTCCAAATGTCTTTTTTCTAATTTTGTCTCACTTTTAAAAACATCCTATTTTTGTCGTTGCATGTTATTTTTGTCCTATTCTAATCATTTTCCCCAAATATTATGTATTTTCCAAGTCATTACATAAAACTTGCAAAATAAAAGATGGGCCAGTATCAAGCCAAACTCAACTCCCTAGCAATAAACTAGCGTCCTTATAAAAAACTAATATTTTCACCCGTGCGATGCACGTAATGAATTTATTATAATATATGAAGAATATTTTGATTGATATACAATTATTTAAATTATAACATCAAATACTCATCTTGTCTCATTTTATCTGTCTTACTTACTATTCATTGGTCAAACTAACTCTTTCTTCTTAGTTTATTTTCTTTAGTATTCTTTAATTATTTTTTAATTTAATTTTTTGTGTTTAATAGTATTTTTTAGAGTAGTTTCTAAATATATAAATTTTATAAACTAATACCAAACTTAATATTATGAAAAATTGGATTAAAAATAACTTCAGTCAAGCATCGTTAACCAAACCAGACACATAAAATGGGACAGAGAGAGTATTATATAGTGCAATTGAAGATATCGTTTGGATCGTTTATGTTTGTTGATGTTATCATTGCTTGAACTCGAACAAGTAATTGCTCAAATTAATAGTTAATCTGTAGATGTACACATGTGGTGCTGTAACTTTAGAGATTTTTATATATCATTGTTTATGATTTTTATAATAATCAATTACTATCCTAATTCATTTGTATAAAGGATATACTTTTGTCTAGAGATATAGATATTTTGTCATTTTGGAAAAAAAAAAAAAAAACATAATATCATTGATTGTATTTACACATGATTGAAAACCTCTTTGTAGACGACATTGATAGTCGCAACACAATCTTATCCATCCTTGTCTAGAGCTAACACCTTCAGACCATCATGATGGGTGACTCGGGAGAGAGGCATGTACAATTGTCTGTGATTAAAGACCGATTTTTTTTAACAATAGCCCAACATGAGTTAATGTTTGACCTTGGTTTTTGTTGATAGTCATGCATGGCATATGCATGCATCAACGGAGTGAGAGACATTTGGGGGATGAGAACTTTGGTTCCTTCATGTGTCCCATTAACTATTCTTGTTTCGACATTGTGATCTACCAGTCTTGTGATGATGAGTCACATCCCATTACAAAGACCAAGAGCGTGGTCTATGTTCCGCAATAACATAACATGTGCACCAAACTTTAATGTCAATGCATGATTATGAAGACCTGACAATCTCAAACTATTTAAGAATTCAAGAGTGTGTACTTCTGATAGATTTTCACTGTCTGATTCTGCCTTACACAAAGAGTCACAACTTAAATATATTTGTCCTTTTGCAGTATTCATGTCGCACATGTACTGATTACTTTGATTAACGACATCTAAAGTCGGCCTTTTAGCTGCAACTCATCAAGCATGCCATATCTCGAGCTTGGGAATGTACTTTCCACTATAGTTGCTATGGGATTGTGTCCACGCTTCAACAAAAACTGTGCCAGAATATCGATCTCAAATGAACCGTTGTTTACAACCTTTGCATTCCCATCTCCGATGTCTGCAATCCATTTTGAAAACCAATCAACTGTCTGCCTCTCTTCCTCTGAAGCTAAGGTCCGTAATATCAAGTTATTGGTGAGCCTTAATACCTTGCAATTTGTCCACAGGTTTGAAGAATAATATTTGTTTCGACAACTACTGGTCATGTTGCTTCTGGAATAACAGGCAGAATCTGTTTAAAATCGCCGCCCAAAACTATTGTCTTTCAACCAAAATTCTTATCACCACTACCCGGTATGGCGAACCTCAATAGATTCCTCAGGGTTTTGTCCAAAGTCTCAAAATAGTGTTTGTGTGTCATTAGTGCTGCATCCCATATTATCAATTTGCACCTTATTATATGCTCAGCAAGGTCACTGTCGTGCGATATATTGCACGTGGGATGTAATCTTCGTTCAAGGAGAGTGGTATAGCAAATCTGGAATGCGCCGTCCTGCCTCCCAAAAAGAGCAAAGATGTTATTCCTGTCACGCCTCACTTCTAGGACATGACTCGGCCGTATCATTACATGAAGACCTATAATAATATGAAACTTAACCGCACATAGCTCTCGGAATCTTCATAATAAAACTTTAATATAGAATAATTTCACAACCCAAAATGGCAAAATATAATAAACTAGTTCCCAAAAACTTATCAAATCCACTATTAAATTTTTACAATTAAGAGTAGTATGTCCAAAATGCATCACAAACACCAAAACCAAGCACAATGGCTTACCAAAAATACAAAGGGTCAAAGGGAATATGCAAATAAACAAAAATCCGTGATAAGCTCCAATACTAGGACTAAGTCTCCTAGTTTAAAAAGTCACTTTCGAGACCCACCATTTGTGCTCGTGCTATTCAGTTGTCCTTAACTACTCTGAAACATGAGGAAAATACAAATAATGATCTAATGCCTAGTAAGTGATACTCTTCTCAACCCCAGATTAAGTAACCTTAATATAATACAATAAGCTTTAGAGTAATAAATAGATGCAAATCACGATCTTCAAGCTATACCGAAGTCATAATATAATCCCTTCATACTTTACACAAGTTCTCAAAATAGAAAACTTAAGCTAATGGGCATCAACATTATTTCATAACACAATACTTTCAAAAGCCCAAATCATTCTTTAACATATGATTCATTGGCAACCAACAACCACCATTATATCGTGTGGCACATGCCCTTATCGGTGTAATGATCCAAAAAGACACGACGATTCGGAATGAGTCAGGCTCGACGATTCCGAATGTGCCGGATGGAATGTTCCAACAAATAATTCAAAAGACTCGACGATTCGGAATGAACAATTAGAGCGTTCCAAGCCGAACAGAACAAACAACAAAGTGTAGATTGCCTCATGAGTTTGACCAAACATTCAAAATAAATCAAATAGTTCATTGTAGCAAAATCATTTCCTTAAAAATCACATAACAAAGTACATATCCAAAAGTAAAATGAAATCCGCATAACTCATAACTTGGCAAAACAAATATGAAATCACTGGTGCACAACTCAGTGTGCACCAAGTGGAGGTACGGGACTAGCCCACGGAGGGAGCCATTGGCTAGGGCCGTGAGGGAGCGGCCCTAGGGCATGGCTCTAGGCAAGAGCCGTGGCCCTAGGTCGCCGTCTGGCGGTCCCAGCGGCGGGGCTCCTCAAGTCCTGCCGCAAGCCCCACCTAGCAGATTACAATGCAGTGACCGGGCCCTTGTGGCTCAGCTACGTATCATTTCGGACCGGGACTCATGGGCCCTTGCGGCTCGGATCCTCGGGGTCGTCACAACGCACATTTAGAATTTGATTTCATTGATTTTGGAGTAGAAATGAGCATTTCGTGATAGTTTTTGTGAAGGAAAAGCTCACAGAAGTTGTCTGTGAAAGTTGAAATGAATGAAAATGTTAAGTGTTAACTCTTGGCTAATTGTTTGATAAGCATGGCAATTGTATGATTGATAGATAATGATACATGATCAATATTTGATAAGTTTTGCTAGAAAAGCATGCCTAAATGTCTATTTTGACTTGTTGATATGATTACCATGAATGTTATGTTAATGAGCATGATTACAGTAAATAAGTTCATATTGAGCACTTTGAGTCTAAGTACATGCTGAATACTTGCTAAGTGTTTGCCAATGAAGTTTTTCCAAATTATGAGTTAAGAGTATGTTCACAGTGTTATAACAGAGAGTTGGAATATTGGTTACAGTGAAATTTCATTTTGAGCATATCATGTTTTAAGATGCATAAGTGGCCAGAGTGAGCCTAAGTATTACTTTCAAAACTCATATCCATTTTAGAAAGTCATTATCTTGTTGCATTTGAGAAATTGTTGAGCAGTTATGTGCATAAGTTGCATAAGTAAAGAAGTTGCATGAGATATATATATATATGCTATCTATTGTGAGGCAAAAAGTATTTTGGAGGACCGTTAGGACTATGTCCTTTCGAAAGAAAAGAGATAAGATCGGATAGAATCGACAAATCGGTAAAAAGAGAAAGTAAAGAAAGAAACGGACATTGCGAGCCGACAATTTTAACATGTAACGAGGTAGATATTCTCGAGTTACGAGGTTAGAGACTTCCCGCCGGGCTTGGAATCCTGGTTAGGGGTGTGCACACTAAAAGTATGATACCTGATTCCACAGAGAAAGCAAGCAAGAAAGAAAGTTTAAGAACCAAGAGAGTGGTTCTGTGGGCGAGTTGAGTATTAAGCCGGCTAGATTGCCGAGCATGTATAGGTCCATTCACGAGTGTGAATGTCCTACCTCCCCACAAGTTAGAGGTTTCGTAGATACGGATGTGGCGGACGCACGAGATTGCACCGTAGCTTCGCTGCGATGGAGTACCTGCCTCGCACAAGAACAGAAACGAGAAGTATGAGAAAGTTTGAGTAAGAAAGAAATCGAGTCAAGAGACTCAAGAGAAAGAAATCGAGTCAAGATACTGAAGAGAAAGAAATCAAGTCAAGCGACTCAAGAGAAAGAAATCGAGTCAAGAGACTCAAGAGAAAGCAATCGAGTCAAGAGACTCAAGAGAAAGCAATCGAGTCATGAGACTCAAGAGAAAGAAAGCGAGTCATTGTGACTCTAAGAAACCTCCACAAGAAAAAGTATTCTTTTTACAAAAAAAAAGTGTATATGTATATCTATCTATATTTATACTAAAGCATCATGTTCATTATATTGCATGATCAAGTTAAGTGCACGAGATTTGCATAATGAGTATATGATTGCACGAGATTGCATATTGAGTATATGATTGCACGAGATTGCATATTGAGTATATGATTGCACGAGATTGCATATTGAGTATATGATTGCATGAGATTGCATATTGAGTATATGATTGCACGGGATTGCATAATGAGTATATGATTGCACGAGATTGCATATTGAGTATATGATAGTATGAGACTGCTTAGAGATTATATGACTGCATGAGATTGCTTATTGAATTATATGATAACGAGATTGCTTAATGTGATATATGATAGCACGCGATTGCTTAATGTGATATATGATAGCATGATATCGTTCATTGAGATATATGATGATGCAAGATTGCTTATTGAGTTATGTGTTAGCATGAGATTGCTACTGAGAAGTTAGATAGACTTGAGATTATTGAGAAGTTATGTATGTGAAAGTATGAGCTCGATGATAAGCTAGATAATTGTGGAAGCATGCCTATGTGATAATTAGGTTGCAAGCATATAGAAACCCTGTTAAACATGTTTACGTGATGCCTAAGTGATTGAGAATGCTTGATCTTAGTATGTGAAACAAATGTTTTCCAAAAGTATATACTGTAGTACTTTACAGGGTTGAGTGGAGTTATACTTAGCTTCGTGCTAACGGGTTTGTTTTCTACTTGTTGTTTGTTAACCCCTTTCAGGTGGGCCCAATTTGTGAGAGAGTACGAGTTAGACTAGACTAGCATTAGTTAGCTTGTGTAGTCTAAAACTCTTGATGTTGATTTGCTTTTTGAGACTTGTAGTTGACTACCCGTTGTTTTTTATGGTGTTGAACACCGGGGTTTTATCCCCTAGTTTGATTGATGACTAGTAAGACTTTTAATGATTTAGTTATTTATCCTTAGCTTGTGCAATCACCGTGAAGGGTGGTTGTGGCGGTGACACTCCTATTAAGTTATTTAGTAAGTTTATTCCGCTGACTTAGCTTACCTTTCAAGGTTAAGTTTGTTAATTAAGTTTAAGAAAAGTGGGGTGTTACAGTATCCCACTAGTAAAGATAGATTGTCCAAGAATTTGAAATACCACCTTTCTACGAGCACAATCAATGTAGTCATAGTTTTGGATAGCCAGTCCATTCCTAATATCACATCAAAATCCTGCATATCTAGCTGAATTAAATCAATTGACACATCGCTCCCACTAAGTTGCAAATAACAATCTTGAAACCAAGTATCTGTCACCACAATTTTCCCCATTGGGGTACTAACATACAAGGGTTCTCTCAACTTCTTAGCTTGCAAATTTAAGTTTTTTGCAAACTTCTTAGAAATAAAACAATGCGAAGAACATGAATCTCACATCAAGTAAGCATCCACAACTATGTTCCGAATAGGCGACACATTTATCAACGGCCTAACTCGACGAGTTCAACCCCGTGTAGGAACACCCTCCTAATCATTGTAAAGCAACACTCCCTAAATTCACAACAAAGAAAGTATGACCACATCAACAAAAATGTTTATGAAACCATAAACAAAACTTGCTCAAAGCCAAAACTTATTAGCCGCTAGATTAAAGCCTACTTTTGCAAAAATTTAAACTTAAATTCTTGACCAACTAAGGGTTTAAACCTAGGCTCTAATACCACACTGTCACGCCCCACTTCTAGGACATGACCCGGCCGTATCGTTACGTGAAGACCTGTTACAATACGAGGCCTAACCATACATACCTCTCAGAATCTTCATAATAACACTTGAATATAAAATAATTCCACAATCCAAAATGGCAAAATATAATAAACTAGTTCTTCCCAAAAACTCATCAAATCTACTATTAAATATTTACAATTAAGAGTAGTATGTCCAAAATGCATCACAAGCACCAAAACTAAGCACAATGGCTTACCAAAAATACAAAGTGTCAAAGGGAATATCCAAATAAAACAAAAATTCGTGATAAGCTCCAATACTAGGACTAAGTCTCCTAGTTTCAAAAGTCACCTTCGAGACCCCACCATTTGTGCTCGTGCTATTCACTTGTCCTTAACTGCTCTGAAACATGAGAAAAATACGAATAATGAACTAATACCCAGTGATACTCTTCTCAACCCCGGATCTAGTAACCTTAATATAATACAATAAGCTTTAGAGTAATATAGATGCAAATCATGATCTTCAAGCTATACCGAAGTCATAATATAATCTCTTCATACTTAGCCGAAATCTATAAAGTAGTCAAAACACAGCATATACTATTTAGAGATTTCTGAAATATCTCATTCAGGATAAAATTTTGGGTGGCGTTAGAAAGAGTGGAAAAATAGATTTGTAAAAGGAAGTAATTAAGAAGTGGAAGTACACATAGTATTTTTTATAATATGGGGGAGTAAATATAGGGTGATGGTGATTGAGGTTTTGTTGTTGCCTTGTTACTATAGAATGGCCGAAAGGTTTAATGTTCAAAAGGTTCAAAGGGGTTTGTCAAAAAAAACAAAAGGTTCATCGCTAACAATTCCTTATTATATATATTCTTCCCATCCTTATTATATATATATATAGATGGCCGACTCGACGCTAATCTAATCCACAAGTCAACAAGCAAAGCCGAAATTAAACATTATTACATTTTCCACTCAATCAATCTCTCACCGCACTCAAATTCAGCAATGAGACTTGTTGATGCGTCATCCTTCATTGACCCCTCCTCTGCTGAAAAATTGGCATCTCCGGAACAAGCTCAATCGCTACCATATGCTGCCTCTCCCTCTCCCACGAGGTCGTTGTTTAACCATGGCGGTCTCACCTGGAACCCTGTTACGGATATGGGAACCGCCGAGAATGCTGCTGCGGCGCCGTTGACGGAGTCAGAAATGAGTGAAAAAGGTGAGACTAGTGTTTTCCATCATCTACAAAGAAAGGATAATCACTCTGTTAGTACAGAGTGCGATTTGTTGTTCGAAATGGCGGGAGGAATGATAATGAGCCCCCAAAGGCCAAGGATGAACTTTTCTGGTGAAGAAGCGTTGTTCCTTACGCCCTATTTACACACCGATATGGGGATGGGGGGAGGAATGATGATGAGCATGAGCCCCTCAAGGATGAACTACTTTTCCCCGCCGTCCGGTGATTCCATCGGAAATTCCGATCCATTTAGATTCTGGAATTTTGCAGATCATAGTGAGGCTCAAGAGTTAGAGAATAGGATGGGAATGATGATGCGGCAGCAGCAGCAGCAGAGTTAGCAAAGAGTGTCACCCTTGAGAGGCTTGCTGCAGAGTTAGAAAAGGGTGGCAACCGTGAGAGGCTTGCTGTAGAGTTAGCAGAGTTTTATACTGTTCACATTTTGCCAACACTACATAAAGCAGCATGCGGGATGAGGCAACTGGATTCACCATGTGAAGGACATATTCCCAAATCCAGTGCAACAAATGAAGAAACAAATAATGTTGTTGAGTTAAATAATAGCATTCATGCCAAAGGTGGAAACAGTAGTTCACAGAAAACCGACAGGTGGGAGAAAGATCATGGAATTACCCGCCAGCTTCTTCAACAACTCTTTGGTAAGAGTCGTGAAGATGCTGCTAAAACTCTTAAAGGTGAGCTAATACTACAGTTTTATCATATATTTGATTTGTTGTGGTAGTATTCAATATTTTCTTAAGTGTATAGATAGGTGGTAATTGCTTCAATATATACTTCCTCATAGACACATTTGCTTTTCTTTAATCTCCCATTATATTATATTATGCAGTTAGCACATCTACATTCAAGCGAGCATGTCGGCACTTTGGCATCAATAGATGGCCAAATCACAGTAAGGGAAAAATGCCCAATTGCTCTCTCAACCAGAAACAACATGTACAAGCTGTTAGGAAACATAAAGGAATTCAACCATGTCGTGCTCTGCCTCCTCTACAAGCCTCAGATACAAGCCAATGTAACAGCACAATGTCTGTCAAGGTAATCTATAAAAATGATACCTTAAGGTTTCCACTCTCATCATCCTCAACTATCAAATATTTGGAGGAGCAATTGGAAACAAAGTTGAAAATATCACTAGAAAATTTTTCTATCAAGTATCAAGATGAGTGGATTACCCTGACCTGTGATTCAGAATTGTTGCACGGTCTTGATCTGTTGAGATCATGTGGCAAAACTGTAATCAGAATGATGGTCACCCCAAAATTTAACTGATCTGTGGATGCAGGACTTCATTTTGTTCCTTTCCTTCTCCCCTACCTACTTGTATTTCTTCCTTCTGGTGTTGGTACCATTAATCTAGGTTTGTTTAGTAACTGGTTTCATGTGTTTTCTTCCCTTTGTACCCTTTGTAATGTTTTATGTACAATATAACATACTCTTGTCACTGATTACTAATTTTACTAGACTACTTTGCACTTGTTACATGACTCGTTTTGAAAAATATGGGATGACACGACAGTGGGATTCTCAGCCGCCAATGTCTACTATGATTGAAGTAAAAAAATCCACCAAATTAAAGATTAATGGTCTTTCATCAACGAGTGAAAATCGGCAAATTATGCTGTGCATCCGTATGCACCATGCATGGTGCATACGGATGCAAAAACGACGTAGTTTTAATAAAACGAACTATAATTCCATAATCGATGAACTATAATTCCATAATCTAATCTATGAACTAAAAATTCCAGAATGAATGAACTAAAATTCCATAATCTATAAACTAAAATTTCAGAATCGATGAACTAAAAATTCCAGAATGAATGAACTAAAATTCCATAATCTATAAACTAAAATTTCAAAATCGATGAACTACAATTCCAGAATCGATGAACTACAATTCCATAATCGATGAACTATAATTCCATAATCAATGAACTATAATTCCATAATCTATGAACTAAAATTCCAGAATAAATAAACAATATAATGTTGTTGCTGGGAATCGAACCTAAATTTTTTCTAAAGGGGAGACGCGCGTTTTTTAATAAAACGACGTCGTTTTGGCATCCGTATGCACCATGCATGGTGCATACGGATGCACAGCATAACTATCCGTGAAAATCTCATTGACATACCATATATTACAACTCCTCTTTTTTATGGAAACTAGTAGAATGCAGGACAGCAGTCTTGCCAAGCCTCCCGGCCAGGATCTGTCATTGATAACTGCAAATGCTTCACCAGAATTTATGCAGTCTGTAGAGAAAGGATTTGCAAGCTTTGCTATTGACTTTCTCAAGCATGGGTGGAGTTTCAACTACTGTTTCAAAGACTGCACCTGTCCGTATTGAGCGTGTAAAACTTGTGTGATTCAAAATCAAGATGAGATGATGATTAAGTCTTGATTAAAGGTGAAGGAATTCTTTCATTTTGTAGACAAAACATTGTTCAGGGCATCCTCAATGGTGGGATTTTTAGTGTGATTTTTGAGAAATTTTTGTTGGTGTGATTAAAAAAGAGAAAATGGGGAGGAAGGTAAAAAAGGAAAAAGACAAAAATAAAAATGAATTGTCAGCAAAATAAAAAAGAAAAAAAAGTTAAAATAAAGTGTTTCAATGTGCCCTGGCTCATGCGTGCACCACGCTGGGCGCTTGTTTGCCTTGCACGCGGCTAAGCGGAAATCATTGCAAATCACATAGGACCCACAATTTCTGAAAACACCAAGGTTCTCCTGCAACACCCTCACTCCTCTCCATCACTTCCATCTCTCTCCTCCACGTATACACACCTCTACTTGCAAAAACATAGTAAAATCCCCCTAATGGAGATGCTCTAATGTCATCCGTTACTTCCCCACCCAGGTCAACAATTTTATTCTAGACTCGATATGGTGTAATGCCAATAATGAAGTATTTATTACCTAATAATATTTTTCATTCTTCTCTCAAATACTACCTAATGAACCATTGAGCTAAATTATTTTCTAATATATATATATATATATATATATATATATATATATATATATATACATATAAGATTTGTTGAGTATGTAATTTTGGTTTGATTTGCAATGCGTAGGACAAATAATTTATTTAAACGTAATTTAATGCGAAGTAGGGGTTGGTTTGTATTTTTATGTGCTCGAACAGTTGTTTGGCATAGGTAGGTCTATGTTGTCCATTTTCAGCTTTTATAAAGAGTAAAAAGATCATTTAATATGTGGCTTACTAAATACGGAGTATATATTTGGATTGGCATAGCAATTCTCAAAGGGTTTTTTTGTAACGGAGTTTGTAATGGAGCAATTCTCACCTGAGGAGTCATGGAATTGGAGTAGTAGAACACCAAGTGATTGCACGGAATTTGTATAGATTAGAGAGTGTCAGCAATGCGGCAAATCAAATGTGTATGAAGACGTTGTGGACTGATCAAAATCCGGGCAGGCGATTCTGGAAATGTGTGGATGTATCGGTAAGTAAGATAGCATATTTAAATCACTGTATTTGACCGTAGTTAACAATATCGTTTTCCATGTGTGTTGTTTGTTTTAGGGTACGAATAGTTGTGGGTATTTTCAATGGGCAGATCCTCCGATGTGCGCAAGAGCAAAGACGATTATACTAGGACCATTGAAGAGTAGGGATGGCAACGGGGCGGGGCGGGGGCGGGGGGTATACTCCCCGTCTCCGTCCCCGTGACCCTGTCCCCATCTCTGCTGGGGAATTGGAAACACTACCCATCCCCGTCTCCGCAGGGAATTAAGCGAGGACGGGGATTCCCCATTCCCCGTCAACTCCTAGTCAAAATGTTAAATATTTATAATTTTTAATAATAAAAAAAACTAAAATCTAATTCCTAATATATATATATATATATATATATATATATATATATATATGTATGTATATATATGTATGTATTATACTGCCTCTATATAAGTTATATATACAAACATACAGTGACGACTGCCCCTTATATTAGTTATATAGTATACACTTATACTGCCTCTATATAAGTTATATATACAAACATACAGTGACGACTGCCCCTTAGTTATATATATACATATATTAATACTATGCTGCTAGTACTTACAGCCAGAGATATGGAGACATTACTCATTAGTTATATATATATATATATATATATATATATATATATATATATATATTCGGGGGCGGGGCGGGGCGGGGAGGGGTATCCCCATCCCCGTCCCCGTCCCAGGCGGGGAATCACATATATTTCCTATCCCCGTCCCCGTTCCCCAAAAATTTTTCCCATCCCCGTCTCTATCGGGGCGGGGATCGGAATCTCTGTCGGGGACAAGGCACATCGCCATCCCTATTGAAGAGGATAAACCAAAATGAAGAAGAAATTCAAAGGCTAAATTTTATGTTAAAGAAAAGGACAGTTCAGTGGTTCGGATGTTGCGGTTGTAGATCGTTTTTAAGCTGTGTATTTTTATTTGTACTTAGTATTTTGTTAAGTTATTATTTTTGACAGTAATTATGTAATGTACTGATGTAGAAGATTGCAGTGCTGCAAAACGGATTGAATATATTGAAGGCTAGTTTATGCTGCAAAACGGATTGAATATATTGAAGACCGGTTTATCTTTAATGTATTCGAAAGGTGAAGAATTTTAAAGGTGCAAGGATGGTTAATAGTTTTAGTGGTTAACAAATGATTTGCAATTATTAGTCATGTGGTTTTTTTTTTATGTGGACATGAATTCTAGAATTTGGCTCGGGTGAGTAAAAAAAAAAATAATAATAATAACCCCGGATTATCTAAAATTACGAAATAAACAGAGAAAAAGAAACGAAAATAAATGACGACGTTTGGATTATTAGTCTCTCAACTGTTGACAGGCATGGATAATGGCAAAAAAAAAAAATGCAACGGTATGGGGCTATCAGTTCTATATATAGGGTTTATATTAAGGTTTATGAATAGGTGCCGTTCTTAAAATGTTTGAACACAAACCCACTCTTCGTTTCGTTATGGGGTCAGTAAAGATTTTCGTTCGTGAAATGACTCTGAAAAATCAGAAAAAGATGGACCTGAGGTTTGTACATGTATACGAGTGTGAAGATTCACCGCCGGTAAACGAGATGTATTCTTTTAATAGTATATTTCACGATGAGGAGGTTTGTTATGTATAGATTCGAATTGATGTTATTTTAATATGTATTGAATGTTGTTTGTATTCACAGTAATTGATGTGCAATAAAAAATCAGGGTACTTTCGTGCACGTACACATTCCTACTTTGCATGTTAGCAAGTATGCAAAGAAATTCAAATTAGGAAAATTGTACCGCATTTTCAATTTTTCGGTTAGGCCGAACATGTTTAAGCACAAGTCAACGAATCACAACTTCCTATTGGAGATCAGCGCAGGGACAATTGTCAGATATTTAAAAGTTGAAAGTTTCCCGACTTTTACATATCCATTGAGCGATGAGTTATCCTTAATCTTCAACTATAATATCGAAAATAATGTTTTTGGTGATAAATTGTTGGTACGTTTTGCTTCCATAACTTGGTTGTAAATCAGTTGGTAATCTTTATATTGTTGTATATTGTATAATAATGGTTAAATAGCAGGTGAAGCAGGAAGCCGTAGTTCGACTGGAGACAGTGCATTGCAAGATTTTAGGAATGTTCCGATGCGGACAGTTAAACTTAAAGATATTTATTGAGAAAAGAAAGTAAGTGTACTGTATTGGTGTATAAAGTCGGCCTGTTTATTCCTAATGTTACATTTGTTGCATAATTTTGTTTATTTTGTTTTGTTTATTTTTGTGTGAAATATGAAATTGTAAAGAGCATTGATTTGATTCTTAGTATAACACTCTGAATATAAATGATTGAATTGATTGGAGTATTAAAAATATAAGTTAAAATTAATCCATAAAAAAATTATATAGAGATAAAATTGATTGCACAATTATAATATAGACTATACTTTAAATAAAATTAAAAAAAAAAAAAAGACTAAAAATTGATATTTTAGCCTAAATTTTAAATGATCCTATATTGCCATTGTTGTAGTCAAGAGGAATGATACCCGTTTTTATTTAGGAAATAAAATTTTTAATTGAAGAAGTAATCAAATCCATAGTTGTGTTTTAAGGAGTTAACAACCAAACAATAACACTATGATTTTGATTCCTATTGTTGGTGTGTAAAACCTATGAACCAGACACACCCTTAATAATTCAATGCTTTTAAAACTTTGTATCATACCAATCAAGTCAGTCATTTGTGTTTTTTTTTTTTTTTTTTTTGGTTACAGTTTAGCCTAGGTAGTTTGGTCAATATGAGCATCCCCTGGGTCAATATGAGCATCCCCTGGACAAGGAATAGTTTATTGACCATCGCTAGAGTCAAGAGAGGCTGCTCTCAGTAAGTTTTAAAAAACAATATACCAAAGCCCCATCCTGCTTCCACCAGCCGACTGAACGCCAGCCTTTTAATTTTTTCTACTCAAATGTCTGCTGAGCCTGACGAGATTTAGGTGACCATGGTGGCTGGCTTTTCATCCCTATAAATTGTCACTACTTTAGCTCCTCAACCCCTCACACTCTCTCACTGAAACCTGAGCTACTAATTCTGTGTTATTATATTCCTCAAACTTCAATGGCTTTCTCTGGGAAAAATCATGCTCTCCTTCTTCTCCTCCTCCTTCCGGCTGTCCTAATTCCATATCAGGCAAGCTGTGATTCTCATCAATCGACTATCAATAGTCTCTACGAACCCAAATATGTGCACCTCACTTTTTATCAGCACGAGACGTTGAACAAAACAGCGTACCTCGTAACCGATGGATTGCTAGGCACAGTTGATCTTGTTCCATTTGGCACTCCTTTTGGCTCCTTGGTTGTGTTCCATGATACTTTCACTGCTACAGAAGATCCGGATTCGGAGGTGGTTGGTGAAGGGGAAGGAACTTTCATCACTTCTCGTTTCGATGGCTCGGCTGGCATCACCACCTGCATATTCAACCTCAACTTACCCAACTATAAAGGCACCGTTTCCATCGTTGGAGCCACACACGTTTCAGTGCCATCTGATCACCCAATTGTAGGAGGCACTGGAGATTTCTTGTTTGCTAAAGGCTATGCAAAGTCAACACTGGTGAGCCTGGAGGGGCTAACAGTTATTTACCGTGCAGATCTTCACCTGTATTGGCCTTCCTATGCTGCTCCCAAGAGCTCTAACTAGAGAGAGAGTGAGGGTACCTTCATAGCCCTGTACGCCTAACCACCTGGGATTTCTGGGAAGCCCTTTTTCAACATAATAAAGCTTTCCCAAATCCACAGATCAGTCGATAGAGTACGTCCTGTTACAGATCAAGTCTGTATATCTATATCCAAATAATTCTTCAGTATTTTCATTAATAAAGTTGTATCATTTCCTCATGTGTCCCTTTGCTATAAAACATTTACATTGTGTAAACTAATCACATACACACAAATCATCATGTTCAACTATAAGAAAGAAGGAACAGAAACTGACAATAACCTATCAAATTCTGAGGATCACTCCAGTCTTTCTTATAAGTCAAAAGTTCAAAATTCAAACCTCAAGTTACCAACTACATACTGAAACGCCTACCCGTTATTGTATAATGGCTATTAGCTGATAGCGGTTAGCAGTTAGCTGATTGTGTTAATTAGAGAGTATAAATAGTTGATAACATTAGCTGATTGTAGAAAAATGTTTGGTAAATTAGCTGATAGCTGTTTGGTATAATTTCTTTTCTAAAAAAGTTAATTGAAAAAGTTGCTTGGAGTAACTTTTTGAATTTTAGTCTTTTGGAGTTGCAAAAAGCTAATTAACCAAACATTTATATTGATATTTTAACTAAGGTCATGTTTGGTAAAATGGTTGTTAGCTGTTAGCTGATTGTGTTAATTAGAGGGTATAAATAGTTGATAACATTAGCTGATTGTAGAAAAGTGTTTGGTAAATTAGTTGTTGGCTGATAGCTGTTTGATATAATTTCTTTTATTAAAAAGCTAATTGATAAAGTTGTTTGGAGTAGCTTAGCTTTTTGAATTTTAGCCTTTTGGAGTTGCAAAAAACTAATTAACCAAACATTTATATTGATATTTTAACTAAATCAAACAATTAATAGTTGTCAAATAAGCCAAAATTGACCTATAGGCCAATTTTTTACCAAATAGGGCCTAAATCAAACAATTAATAGTGGTCAAATAAGCCAAAATTGGCCTATAGGCCAATTTTTTACCAAACAGGGCCAATATAAATGGTTCTTAGCTTTTGGAATATGCAAGTTTTTACATGCAACAAGCCATTCAATCCCGGGTTCAATTAAGGAGAGGTCAAAACTAAATCTAAGGGGCAAAGGTGTCATGATGGAGTAAAGTGTTAGTAATATTAGTCATTAGTCCGTAGTAATTAGTCATACGAATAATTAGTAAGTAGTAATATCCCATAACACGGTTACTATATTACTGTAATATACGGAGTATTAATACATTATTATAGCATAAACTATTGAAATGAAAAGAAATCGTACTATACATTATCAAATTGTTTAAGGTATAATTAGTAAATATATTATGTTTTCTTATATTTGTTTTTAAGCTGTCCTATTAATGTTATTATTATTATATTCTTATGATTATTAGTATAATATAATAATAATTATTATTATTACTATGATTTTCGGTAAATTACTATCCCCATTATATTATTAATATTATTCTATTCTTATATGTTATATAATATGTAAAATGTAAAATGAAACGTAAGAAATATATGGAATATATATATATATATATATATATATATATATATATATATATATATATAGTAGCGGAGCCAAGATTTATGTTGAGTGGGACGAAAAAACAAAAGTAAAATGAATTAAAAAATGTTCAAATACAATGTTATATCAAATGCGAATAAAATTGTTAAACAACTATATCCTAACTAACATTAACTCATTATTCCAAATAAACAACAATGCCAACTAACATTAACGAATTTCTAGAACATATATATATATATATATATATATATATATATATATATATATATATATATATATATATATATATAGTGAAAGGTTCTCGTGCGGTTGTGCGGTTATTAATGTGCGTGAGATTTGTACTTAATGTGCGCGAGTGTTGTGTCTAATGTGCCTGAGATTTGTAATTAATGTGCGTGAATGTGTAAAATGCAGCAGAAAATATGGTTATCAGCTTCTTCTCCATCCCCAGCACTGCTTCCCAAAGTGAATAGTGTGTTGCTCTGCTTTACTGATGTTTACAATGAAATAAAAGCTTCCCAAAGTGAATACACAAATTCTATCATTATCAATGGTCTATGCAGACCGATCTTGGTGCGAGAATCTGGAACTTCTGTTGTTTGCTTCAATTCCATCATGTCAGATTTGTTTATTTATTTATTTATTAATTGGTTTATTCTGCTATGGTGAAGGTGATTATGGAGGACATAGAAAAACAAGTGGAAAGAAACAGAGAATTTTGATCTACTGGTGATTGGTCTGCAAGAGGTTCCTCGGATTAATGTTTCCAGATTGTTGAAAATTCTCTTATTACTCACGCATATTAAGCACAAATCTCACGCATATTAAGCACAATACTCTGGCACATGTCAGTGGGGGGACGAACCCCCACCTGACCACCCACCGGAAGAAGGGGGTTGTTCCAGCGGGTGGACGGCCACCCACCGGTCCACCCGCTGGAACATACGCAGTCGCTAGCGGGTGGACGGCCACCCGCCGGTCCACCTGCTAGAACGGCGTGGTTCCGCCGGCGGGAGGTTTTCCTCCCACTGTACCCCCGCGGGTACGTGCTGGTGCGGGGTCGTTCGGTCTCCACGGGTCGAACCCCGTGCCTCGTTGTGTCTCGTTTGACGTGTATGAGTCTCACATGATTTTTTAGGTGCCATAACATGATTTGTGAGTTGTGTCTAAGCATGTGGTCTAAATTCGTATCTTGTGGTTTACGTTATTTCCCGTAGGTTGCATGTTGTAGTTGATATCCCGTGTTGTTATCGCATGTTGTGCCCGTTCCCGGCTACCCCGCGATGTAGTTGCTGATTGAGTATTGATTGTTATGCTTTGCCCATGGCATTGAAAAGATGTGTTATTGGTGGAAAAGATTTGTTGGTGGTTTGACGCACTGCGAGTGCATTGATCATTGTGTTATAGGCACAGATCGCATGATTACCGTGCTATAGGCCGGATCATGTTATGTTTGGCATTGCGAATGCCCGGTTAATGTACTATAAGCACAGACCACTTGATTATTGTGCTATAGGCACAGGTCAAGCTATGTTTGCCACTGCGAGTGCTAATTTGTTGGTGGATTGTTGGAGGTTTTGTTGGAGGGGAGCATGCGCTGCTCCGGAGGGATATGGATGGTGTTATAAGGGTGGCTTGGAGGTACATGTTGGAACTGATATAAGGATGGAGATGCGTAAAGATGGGAACTTGGTATAAGGTTGGAACCCGGGCGTGTCTTGTTGTGTGGCCTGGCTGTGACTTGTTATTCTTGTTACCTTGTTTTGTATTGCATGCTGTGGCTTTATGCTTCGTGTTGTGTTGAGTCTATTGATATGCCTTGAGTCTGATTCCTGGTTTTAAAGCTAGAGTTGGTAGGACTATATTATGTATTCCCAAGTCTCAAAACGGTTTTCTTATATCTATACTTATTGTACTCAACGGGTGGGAGTGGGTTGCTTAGCATTATTCGCTAACGGTTGTAATACCGCATGTTTTTCAGGTACAGATTAGTTGGCTCGTGAGCGCGCTAGTCGGAGTTGCGGTTCCTAGTTTAGATGGCAGCTAGTTTTAGGTACTGTCCTGTGAGCTGCTTTTGTATTCAGACATTATTTATGAATTATTCTTAGTTAGTTAGCAGCATGTGCATCTAGATTCTCTAGCCTAGATTTGGCATATCACCCCGACACTTGTGTTTAGTTCTGCTCTGTTTGGTATTTTAATGATAGATTCGGCTTGATCTCGTAAGCTTTAAATGTTTTAAATTATGCTGAAAATTAGGGGTGTTACAGGAGTACCCGAACAAATATCATTTACCAATATTTTTTTATTTAGTACGGAGTATAAGTTTAGTTAAATTGGGACTAAGAAGTGGGAGTCCATGTAGTAGTTTCCTTTGATTAACACTCTTTTATTGGCCAATAGTTTAGTTTGTTCACATTTGTTATCCATACGTAATTTAAGATAACAGTAAAATTAACACATCAAATAACATCAACAATAGAGAGAAGTGAATGAGTGAGTGTTTGAGAAGTGGATGAGTGAGTGAGAACGCTGTGTGTAGGAATTACGACTATCTAGGTGATGCAGTTAAACTGCATTGTGGGAAATATATGCACTGTATTATTACGATTAGTAATTTTAATCTAAAATTGTATTGGGAATAGGAAAGTGAGAAATAATATATTGGCCATGTTTGGTAAATGACGAATCCACCAATTTTTTGAATATTTTTATTTTTATTTTTTTAACGTTTTGACCATGTCAAAATGCCAAAAGGTCTCTATTTTTGCAAAACCTGCAATTTGAAACGTTTGCAATATATTTTCTCCAAAACACCCATGGTAATATAAAAAATAAAGAAATTAAACTTCACATGAGGAGCCTTGAGGCAACAGAATGCTAATTTGAAAGGAGCCTTTTGGTTCTTTCATCCCAGGTACAGTAAGTTACCTTGAAGTATCAACTAATGGAGGTAGAACGATATTAGACAACCCGACCATTTTTTCCCAAATTTGCACAAATAGGAAGTTTTGGATCCAATTTGGATATTCAAAATCTTACCATATATAACACCAAATTTCTCCACCGATTCCTTCTAGTCGAGCCTCTCGGTCTGTCATTATACCTCGCGAAGTAGAAAGAATTACACCCCCATCCCACCTAAAATTATAGGGATTCGTTGATAGTTAGAATAAATTCGTAGACCGGGTCGACTGATCCGTTTTCAATTTGAAATATTTCTATAGGGTCTTTTCCTAATCCTTCTATGTCGCAGGGTTCAAACAAAAAAAAAAATTGTTGTTTTCTCGATGTTTTCTCACGTTTTCAATAAAACCTTCTCGTAAAAGTATTCTTACAATATTTTCGGTAATATTAGTGGATGCTTTTCGAACCACTCTTTTTCGATCCATATTAGCATTTTGTATAGAAGTTCTTATCTCAGCAATAGTGTCGCTACCCATGATGAACTATAATTATTGGAGCAAAAAAATTTTATACTATCAACGTGTTTTTTTTAATTATTTTTCTATGAATATTCATTATATTATTAAAGAAAGGTATATGCGTGAGACACATTATACTAAATTCTTAATCTATTTCATTCAAATACTCCACTATAAACATATCACGATTTCATTTTAGGATACTGATAAATGTCTAAAACTAATGCTTTTTCCTTGCACATTTTGGTATTTTTACTGGTTAATCATTATATTATGGAGCCAATTTGGTAACTTATGGAATGATTGTTTGTGCTTAGGTGACTTGACAAGAAAATGATGTTTTGAGCCAAACATTGAGTTATTTGATCAAGATTTCAAGTCATCATAGCATGAGGATATTTTTGTGAGGAAAAATGAAGAAAAGAAGATTGAACAACACTCTTCCATGTGCCAAATATTTGTGCTTTAGTGGTCTTGATGATATAGGCAATTCAATGCAAAGGCAAAGCAAAAGATAGTAAGGTGGCATTTCTCACCCAGATTGGCGCAGTCTCCGTATTTTGGCCATATCTCTGTGTAGGAGTGTCCAAATTAAGTGTTTTTTATGTCATTGGAAAGCTAACTTGAAGAGCTACAACTTTAATGAAGACCACAAACGCTAATTCAAAAGTTTTGAGGGTGAAAACTGGCCTAGAAGACGACCTTAGTGCACACTGCCTGTGGCCACGGGTCTGGCTACGGCCGTGGCCACACCCGTGGCCACTGGGCAGTGTGCCCTGCCAAGGGCATGGCCACACCCGTGGCCAGCCCTCTGCAACTTTTTGCAGCGCGTTTTGACTCCTTTTAAGAGGATTTTTCCACCCCAAAACTTATCTTATATTTCCCTTTCATTTCTCTAGTTAGGGTTAGTTTAGAATAGCTTAGATTAGTGTAGATTTGTGGTTCCTTTCCATTTCCAAGCTCAAGAACATTGCAACTCTTGGATTTCAAGACTTCAATAGAGAAGTTTTCTATTTATCTCTTCTCTTTACTTTTCATCTATGCTTTCAATTACTCTTTTAATATTGTGTATCTATTGTTATATTATGAGTAGCTAAGTGTTTTAGGACTTGGATTTGGTTTGATTTCTTGCTATTGATGCCTATTTGAGTTGTATTGCATAAAGGGGATTATATGGGAGATCTAGGGTTTGATGTGTGAATTGGGTTTGTTGTGAAATTGTGTATAATTGTTGGATCCCAATTATATGCTTGATTTGGAGTGTGTTTGTTGCTACAAGAGTAGAGCTTGTACACTAGCCACACATTCACATGCTTAATGCCCATTACGAGAGTATTTCGGGTATTAAGGAGAATTTATTGCCTTGTGTTCTTACTTGGGCAACCTTGGGTTGAATTGCCACGAGAGTGGAGTTTAAGGTTAGGTTGCAAGTCCAAATAGCTACGAGAGTGGTATTTGGACACTTTTGTGCATCTCACTTACCCTATGCCTTGTTTAATTCTCTAATCTTGAGTACAATATTTGGCATCTTAGCTTGAATCAACCAAGTCCCGGTCCTTTGTTTTACTTGTCTTATTTGTTATTAGCTTAATCATATCAAACCAACTCCTTATCGATAGGTCTAGCTTCTAAAAGGGTAGTTTTAGCTTGTGCTTAACTCCACTTTACATCAATTCCTAACATTACAAGAGCCATCTCCTGTGGAACGATATCTAAACTCTATACTGTAATTTGATACTTGATGAATGCATGAAAAACGTCCTCATCAAATACCTCGGGAGCTAATGAAACTATTTTAGTCAAATTTCATTGTCTCAACTTCCCTGCGATTGCACCCAAAATTCTAGTTCCTTTTGGATTTCCTTCTTGTTAATAACAACTGCGGCATTTTCATCATATCGTATTATCATCCCGTTGTCACGTTTGAGTTCTTTACAGGTACGCACAATTACTATTTCGGATCTTTCTAGATGCATATTAGGTACTGCTTCTGGCCTTCTTTGATAACAGCAACAATAATGTCACCAATATGAGCATATCGGCGATTGCTAGCTCCTATGATTCGAATACACATCAATTCTCGAGCCCCGTTGTTATCCGCTACATTGAAATGGGTCTGAGGTTGAATCATATCATTTTTTTTACTCTTTTCTTTAAAATGCAAAGGGCGAAGAAAAAAAGAAATCTTTTTTGTCCACAAACACAAAAAGAAACCTGCATTTTTGTTTCATTCCTAATATTCCTTTCGGTTGGTTCTACATTTTTCTTCTATATCCGAAATAATTAATTGAGTTCGTATAGGCATTTTGGATGCTGCTATTGAAATATCACTTCTGGCTATATTTTCTGTTACTCCACCCATTTAATAAAGTATTCGATCAGGTTTCACAACAGCTACCCAATATTAAGGGGATCCTTTTCCCGAACTCATACGTGTTTCCGCGGGTCGTACAGTAACTGGTTTGTCTGGAAATATACGTACCCATATTTTTTCCCCACGACGTGCATTTCGTGTCATTGCTCGTCGACCTGCTTCTATTTGTCTAGATGTGGTCCAAGCAGGTTCAAGTGCTTGAAGAGCATATTTATCGAAACAAATATGATTACCTCGATAAGATATTCCCTTCATTCTTCTTCTATGTTGTTTACGGAATCTGGTTCTTTTGGGGTTATAGTTGATGGTTTTTTCTGAATTCCATCTCTACTACAGAACCGGACGTGAGAGTTTCTTCTCATCTAGCTCCTCGCGAATCACGAATAAAGGATTTCTAAATTTGGATTTTGAATATTCCTTTTTATTATTATTTTTTAAACGAAAACAGATTTTATTGCCTACGAACAGCTCGATGAGAGGCAAAGCCCCTTTGATCATACAAAACTGCTAACCTGGCATTTTCGGGCAAAGAGCTAGCGTCATAAAAAATTCTGGAAGATGGAAAACTCAAACCAGCTGTCGCTAAAGCATCTGCCACCTGGTTGGCTTCCCGATAGACATGTCCTATCGTGGAGTCCCTAGTAGCAAGGCTAGATCGAATAGAAAGAATCTCGTCTTTTATCCTCCATGGAATCCTTGTTTGCTCCCCCAACACTAAATTGGCGAGGGCCAGCGAGTCTACTTCAACCATGAACGGGTATTTAGCAAACGTCTCACATCATTGCAAAGCTAAACGCAGTGAGACAGTCTCAGCTTCCAAAGCCAAGGCAGCATCAAGGCGGAAGCATAAGCCAATTTGAAGAATGCCCCGAGAGTCTCGTAAGCACGCCTCACCGGCAGAAGCATCCGTCGTGAAAGCCGCATCAGTGTTAAGCTTCAATCGGCCGGCAGTCGGGGTTAACCATTTAACCCATATCGAAAGCAATCTCGGCGATGGCGTAAAACACGCCACCAGACCCATCGCCAGAAGAGGATCGTCGCTCGAACTTGATCGCTTAAGCTTATGGGTGGTGGAGATAGCCAGCAAGTCGCGTTTAACACGCCTAATGATTTCTAATACATGTGGAGCTCGGCAATCATGACGGCCCTGGTTGTAAGAGCACCATAAGGTCCATAGTGCAAGGCTCGGTATTAAGTTTGCGCACCAAGCCGTCGCTGATCCCGGAACCGCGAATAGCCACCAAGAATGACATTCAACTCTTATTGAATCAGCAGTAGGATTCCCCAAACTAAAAAGATTGCGAAAGTGTCTCCAAACCTGCTGGGCAACTGGGCATGCGAGCAAACGGTGACTAAGATCCGCTGAGGCATTTGAACAAAGAGGACAGATGGAAGGAAGGCAGACACCAAAATTTTGAATGACATCTGAGAAAGGCAAAAATTGGCGTAGGAGCCGCCACATGAAGATTGAGATTTTTTAGGGCACCCCTTCTCCCCAAATGCAGCGCGCCGATAAGCTTCTGCCTGCCTTCGGCCTGAGGGCTTCATATGCCGATGCATTAGTAAAATCACCATAAGGAGCCAGCGACCAGACCACCAAATTACCTTTGTAAACAACGTTAATATCCACAAAGTCATGTGCCTGCTGCATCCTCTTCCAAGTGAGTGAGGGAGCCAAACTAGGACGATTAAGGTACAAGGACTCCAAAAAATCACACCACAAAGACCGCCCTAGAAGCAAATTGAACAACAGCTTCGCGAAGGCAGCCTTCTGGATTGTGTCGATTGAACGAATTCCTAGGCCCCCCTCATCCTCAGGATAACATAGCTTCCTCCAGGAAGCCTAGTGACGCTTTGGCTTACCATTGTCCATTCCCCAGAAGAAATTTGCAAATTTTGTTTCAAGAGAGCGTTCTGTCTGTCTAGGCAAGAGAACCGACGCAATAGTAAACAACAGGATTGAAGACAAAATATGACGAATCAAAATTAGCCAGCCTCCCAGCGATAACAGCTTTCTCTGCCAGCTCTGGAGACCCGTGTCGACCTTTTCAAGGAGATGTTGATAATAGAGAGGCCGATTCCTTCCTTTAAAAAGGCTGACACCAAGATACCGGAACGACAACAAGGATTGTTGCATTCCCAGAATTCTCGACATATTACTGGCCCTAGCAGTTGGGCATCTCCTGGAAGTAACAAAAAAGCTCTTATAGAAATTAATTTTTTGTCCTGATCCTTGTTGATAAAGATCAAGAACATTTGCAAAGGCCTTTAGGGAGGCCGATGAGCCATTGACAAAAATGACTATGTCGTCGGCAAAAGCAAGGTGGGTGATTACGGGGCAGTCTGGGTGCGTGGCATAAGGAGACAACAACCCTACTCCCATCTTTAAAATTAGGGAGCGCGATAGAGCCTCCGAGGCCAGAATAAATAAGAGAGGAGATAGCGGGTCGCCTTGCTTGACGCCTCTAGTCGGTTGAAAGAATCCACAACTCACCCCATTAACCAAAACCGATAGCATTGTTGCTTCCAGATTACGCATTACCACATTCACAAACATTGCTGGGAAGCCCAGATTAAATAAGACAGCTTGCAAAAAAGGCTAGGATACCCTGTCGAAAGCCTTCATCATATCCAACTTAACAACAATATTTAAACCCCGGCATTTCTTGTCAAGATATTGCATTAATTCCAAGGCCAATAAGATGTTATCCTGAATATTGCGGCCTTGCACAAAACCCGCTTGCTCCCTGGAAATCAAATTCGGAAGGACGATAGCCAGCCTAGAAGAGATTACCCTTGTGAAAACTTTACTGATGAAAGTGCACAGGCAAATAGGCCTGTAATCAGCAAAGGAGTCCGGATTTGACTTCTTCGGGATTAGGACTATTTGTGCACTTGCTATTGCTCGGGGAACCGGGACACCAACAAAAAAATCCTGCACTGCCCAAAAAACATCTTCGTGAACCAGGTCCCAATAGTCTCTGTAAAAAGCACCTGAAAAACCATCCGGTCCCGTTGCGCTGTCCGGGTCCAGTTTCCAAACCGCTTCTTTTACCTCTTCGCGGGAGAGAGGCGCTAGGAGAGATTGTGCTTCACGATCAGCCAACCCCGAAGAGAGGCAGTCCACAAGGGCGGATGACCCGGACAGTCCTCGGCCGAAAAGAGGGTCGTATAGAAATTTACTGCCTCCTGCTGTATGTCTTCCTGGGTGGTAAGTAAAAGACCTTCTGAATTATTCACACTGGATATTCTTTAGCGGCGATGTCTGTCCTTAACCACTGCGTGGAAGTATCGAGTGTTAGCGTCCCCCTCTCGCAACCACTTGATCCTTGCCTTTTGCCTCCAAAAACACTCCTCATGTTTAAGTGCCATAAGCAGATCAGCTTGGAGAGCATGGAGCGAAGCTCGCGACTCCTCGGATGGATTGCTAGCGTAAGTGTGTTCAGCCGCTGCCACCCCGGCCTATAAATCCTTCACACGGTCAAAAACATTTCCAAAGATTTCTTTATTTCACACTTTCAAAGCTGTTTTTAGACGCTTCAGTTTGTATGCAAGGGCCCTCATGCCGCCACCATCAGCCGGCAAAGACCAATTTTGGCGAATAACCCGCTTAAAATCTGGATGTGATAGCCACATGCGTTGAAATCTAAATTGTTTCGGGCAAGACATACTGTTATTTGTAGCAGTAAACACTAGTGGAGCATGGTTCGAGGTCGTTCGAGCGAGCACTTGAATTTGCACCTCAGTAAAAGAATCGCGACAATGGGAGTTCAAGAGAAAACGGTCGAGCCTTTTCCAGACTGCACCCGTGGTTCGCCTCCCATGCCAGGTGTATAGACTCCCCGTTATAGGCAAATCAAGCAAATTATTATCATGGATGAAGCTGGAAAAATCCCTAATGTTATTTGTGTCTGGTAGTGCATCGCCCCTGTACTCAGATATACTGAAGATATATATGTATTTACTGAGGAATACGAAGAATCGTTGGACTCTTTGAGATTTCATCAAATATAAAAAATCCCCCACATATATCTGCCACCCTTTAGAGGGAATAAAGACACTCCCCGGAAAGAAGATCCCAAAAGCCGGTCTCTGTGTTCCAATATAAGCGGTAGAGTTGTGACTCGCGCAGAGGATTCTTGCAGAGAGGATAACATCCCATGGGTAAGGCAACGGGGAGTGATACTATGATCACGGGCATAAATCAATAATATGTAGGCTGCTACAGAACAGAAAATCCACTATACATTCATAGAACCCCTTAGAGGGAAATATGAATCCATTGAGTGCTAAGTGTCATAAGAAAACTGAGCCTCAGGCCCTTTATTCCAGAGTAACGAAGTAAGGAATAGAGTATAGGGCCGACTAAGAGTTTTGAGTTCGCCTTTCCGTCTATAATAATAGCTTTCCTACAATCCCACTTTTTTGGGCAGAAAACCTCGCCCCAACTTTTTGTTCCGCGCTTTTAGTAATCGATCATCTTCTAGTTTTGTCTACTGTAGCAAAACCGATAATCATCTTCCCGTTCCCGTTTTGTCTTCTCCTTCTGCAGCGGAGAAAATGAAGTCTACAGAAAGGAAGTTCAATGGCGCAGAACGGTGAATAGACAGATCCGGTTAAGGCTCCTGCAGAACCTAAATTCACTGCCGCGGAACGGTGAATAGACTTACCCGGGAGATGATCGAGGAAGTAAATAATATATACGCTAATATGAAATCAACAAACCTTTTGAGACTAGGAGTATATCATGGGCCCACCACACGGACCGGAGTTGCTTACCTCATAAAGCTTTTTTACGTCCTGTATACTAGCCAGAATAGGGATGATGGAGTTCGGAGTGATGGGGCAAGCACAAATTATGGGAATATAATGAATCATGAAGAACCTCAAATGAATGGAATTACTGCTACGGAACGCCTAATTAATGATTTATGGGGGACATTCTATTTATCCTCATTTTGCCGGACGTTCAAGATTGGGATTCTTGAAGTTCTCCTAGAGACGAATCCAGGGTTAGGTTAGCTAGATTTGGGAAATAAATGGATTCACTTGGACTTAATTACTTGAATTCCTTTTTATATTCAATAATGTGTCCCTTCAAGTTGGGGGGAGCTTCTGTTTATACTAAGCCCTAACGGTAACATGGTGGGACATAAATGAGGAGCTGAGACATTTAATTCTCTCTCATCAATGGTGGCATCAATGGTGACTTCAATGGTAGCAGTAAGTGTTAGTAAAGCTACCCGTTGGTATTCTGCCCGTTGGACTTCTGTCCGTTGAGTTTCCACGTGGTGCCGGGTCGAGTACCTGTTGATGATCCGGGTCGGATGCCAGCCCCATTATCCTATCAATCAAAATTAAGAATTAAACTCTATATAATGTTTTAGATTTTGATTGAACTCAAAAGATTATTAGTTCGAATATTTTTGATTATGTTACATCATAATACAAGTTCGGTCCAGATATCGGATATAGAAATCACACATATATTAGAATTCAAAGTAAAGGTTATATATTCATATACATGTCATTCAAATGAATATATCCAAAAAAAATATTGTTAATATTATCTCAAAAAATATTAATATTATCTAAACTAAATTTTAGGTGAAAACTGAAAAATTAGAAAACAGAGAACAGTTTTCTGTTGGTAAACAAGTTTTCTAAACAGAAAACAGAGAATGAAAACTGAAAAATTAGAAAACAGAAACAGAAAACAGAGAATAGTTTTAAGTTAGTAAACGGACCCAGAATTTTTATAACCGAAAATGCTCATGTTTCGAATGTACAGAATTATATAATAGAAAACACAGAATTTTGTACCTAAAAATACAGAATTTTATAACTGAAATTTTCCCATGTTTCGAATGTACAGAATTATATAATAGAAAACACAAGATTTTATACTTGAAAATACAGAATTTTATACCTGAAAACACATAATCTTTTTTAAAATGATAAAAATCCCCTGTTTCGAATGTATAGACTTTTATACCTGAAAACACAAAATTTTATAACTGAATACACATACATTTTTGTCGCGTTAATTCTCCACACAAATGAACAAAAACGACCTGATTTTGAGAGGTGTCGCACATTGCTATGTGCGCCCTGGTGCACGATATAACGTTTGAGTAAATATAGGGTGATGGTGATTGAGGTTGAGTTGTTGCCTTGTTGGTATAGAAGGACCGAAAGGTTTAAGGTTCAAAAGGTTCAAAGGGGGTTGTCAAATAAAACAAAAGGTTCATCGTTAATAATTCCTTATTCCTTATTATATAATAGATTCATCCTAAATAATTCCTTATTATATATAGATGGCCGACTCGACGCTAATCTAATCCACAAGTCAACAAAGATCCCAAGCAAAGCCGAAATAAAACATTATTACATTTTCAACCAAATCAATCTCTCACAGCACCAATGAGACTTGTTGAGACTGATGATGCATCATTGTTTATTGACCCCTCAGCTGAAAATTTGGCATCTCCGGAACAAGCTCAACCGCCACCATATGCTTCCTCTCCCTCTCCCACGAGGTCGTTGTTCAACCATGGCGCTCTCACCTGCAACCCTGTTACGACTGCCGAGAATGCTGCTGCTGCGGTGGCGTTGACGGAGTCGGAAATGAGTGAAGAAGCTGAGACCACTATTGTTGTCCATCATCTACAAACAGATTCTCATAATCACTCTCTTAATACAGACTGCGTTTTGCTGTCAGGAATGATGATGAGCCCCCCAAGGCCATGGATGAACTTTTCTGGTGAAGAAGCGTTGTTCCTAAGCCCCAATTTCCACGCCGACATGGGGATGGGGGGAGGAATGATGATGAGCATGAGCCCCCCAAGGATGAACTACTTTTCCCCGCCATCCGGTGATTCCGATCCATTTAGATTGTGGAATTTTGCAGATCATAGTGAGTCTCAAGAGTTGGAGAATAGGAAGGGAATGATGATGCGGCCAACTTGGAAGCAGCAGCCGTGTATAGAAGAAGTTGATGACCCATATAGATTTTGGGATGATGGAGCGTATAGTGTGGGTCATGAGTTTCTTAATACGGAAATAATAATGAAGATGACGGTTTCATGGAATGCTGTGGATTCTGAACTTTTCCCCCACCAGGAGCTTTGGTGGAATATTGATGTACAGGCAATGGAAAAAGGATTGCCAGTGGCGCATTCAAATGTTAATCTTTTCTTGAAATGTAAGTATACTACCTTGAGTTTAATAGAAGTTGAAGTAGGGATCAGGGGAGCGTGGATTGAACAAAAATCAGTTACTCTTTCACCAAGAAGTGGTCAATGTGGTGTGCACAGTAGCGCCGTGCTTGAATTTCTGGAAAAGCAGTTTGGGGATACTTCCAACACTTTGCAACCAATTGTAAAATGCTTGGAAAAGGTGTCCCTAGAACTTCAGCGTCGGAATAATTTGGAAAGGCAGTTGCTAGACAACCTTGAGAGGCTTGCTGCAGAGTTTGAAAAGAGTGTCAACCTTGAGACGCTTGCTGTAAACTTAATAAAGAGAAATGCTTTGCCAGCACTACCTGAAGCAGAATGCAGGATGATGCAACTGAACTCACTATGTGAATGCCATATAATTCCCAAATCCAGTGCAACAAATGAAGAAACAAATAATGTAGTTGTTCTTGGGTTAAAAAGAACTTATGCCATAGGGAACAGCTTGAAGAATTATGCTGTTTGCAGTTCACAAGCACTTTATGCCAAAGGTGAAAACACTAGTTCACAGAAAACCGACAGTATCAGCAAGTGCAGGTGGGAGAAAGATCATGGAATTAACCGCCAGGTTCTTCAACAACTGTTTGGTAAGAGTCGCGATGATGCTGCTAAAATTCTTAAAAGGTGAGCTAACACTACACTTTTATCATATATTTGATTTGATGTGGTAGTATTCAATATTTTCTTAGTGTATAGATAGATAGGTGGTTATTGCTTCAATATATACTTTCTCATAGATACATTTGCTTTTCTTTAATCTCCCATTATATTATATTGTGCAGTTAGCATATCTACATTGAAGCGAGCATGTTGGGACTTTGGCATCAATAGATGGCCAAATCACAATAAGGGAAAAATGCCCAATTGCTCTCTCAACCAAAAACAACATGTACAAGCCTTTAAGAAACATAAAGGTATTCAAACATCTCCTGCTTTGCCTCCTCTACAAGCCTCAAATACAAGCCAATGTAACAGCACAATGTCTGTCAAGGTAACCTATAAAAATGATACCATAAGGCTTCCGCTCTCATCCTCCTCAACTATGAAATATTTGGAGGAGCAATTGGAAACAAAGTTCAAAATATCACTACAAAATATGTCTATCAAGTATCAAGATGAGGAAGATGAGTGGATTACCGTGATGTGTGATTCAGGATTGATGCACGGTTTGGATGTGTTGAGATCATCTGGCAAGACCGTAATCAGAATGATGGTCACCCCCAAATGATCATCTGATCTGTGGATGAAGGACTTCATTTTGCTCCTCTTCTCTCCCCTACCTACTTGTATTTCTTCCTTCTGGTGTTGGAACCATTCTAGGTTTGTTTAAAAACCGGTTTTATGTATTTTCTTCCCATTGTACTCTTTGTAATGTGATATGTACAATATAACGTACTCTTTTCACTGATTACTTATTTTACTATACTACTTTGCACTTATGGCATGACAATGGGATTCTCACCCACCAATGTTTACTATGATCGAAAGTAAAAAATCCACTAAAGATTAATGGTGTTTCATCCGCGAGTGAAAATCTCATTGACATACCATATATTACAACTCTTCTTTTTTATGTTAAATATTAATAATAAGAATAATATTGACAATTGAATGCTGTGCCACTAATCCTTTAGGTGCTATACTGAACCTTGGCTTTTCTAGAGTTTAATAAAGAACACAATGGCTGATATGTGCACTAAGCTAGTACTCCACTATTTCTCAGATGGTTGCTTTCCAGCTTCATCTATCTAAGCTCAAGTGTTTCCCAATATGCTAAAACATCCTATGGCTGGTTGCAGAGGGCTGTAGTGTATCATAGACATTATGCTTATGGAAAGTAGTAGAGTGCAGGACAGCAGTCTTGCCTAGCCTCCCAGGATCCGTCATTGATAAGTGCAAATGCTTCAACAGTTTTTATGCAGTCTGCAGAGAAAGGATTTGCAAGCTTTGCTATTGACTTTCTCAAGCATGGGTGGAGTTTCTCAGTTTCTGCTACTGTTTCAAAGACTGCAGCTGCCACTGTTGAGCCCGTAAAACTTCTGATTCAAAATCAAGATGAGATGATTAAGGGTGTTTTACAATTTGATGTTGGTTAGTTGATAAGTGGTAGCTGATTGTGTTAGCTAGTTTGACCAGCTGATAATTAGCTAGTTATAGAATATTGTCTTGTAAATTAGCTATTTACTCTTAGCTCATTACATATAAAATAATGTATAAGGTCATAACTATATTGTGTTATTTATTTAAGTTTTAAAGTATTTTTATAATTTATTGTTATCGTTGGGTTATTATTAATTATTTGTAATTATTATTATTTTATTATTAATATTGTTATAATTATAAAAAAAATACTTAGTAGTTAATAATAATTTAATTTCAAATAAAAATAAGTTGTTAATAATAATTTCACATAAGGGTTAACAAAAGTATGTGTGTGCGTCTGCGCGTGTATGCCAAAGAATCAATTCAGAAGTCAAGTTTTAAGCAATTATGATAATATTAAAAATGTAAATTAAACTTGAATAATGGTAGATCAAACTTGGGGCCACAGGAATAAATAGAGTATGAAAACAATAAATTTGGAAAGAAATTGTCTTGAGGAAAGACTTAGTAAAATAATTCCAAGGTCATTTAATACTATGCGAAAACAAGAAATTTGGAAAGTAATTTAGTTTTGAGAAAGACTTACTAAAATAATTCTTAGGTTTTTTTTTTTTTTTTTTTTTTTTTTTTTTTTTTTTGAGTACTGACTTTGTTATCATTTTCACCAAGGTTCAAATCTATGATCTCTCATATGAGAGAATCACTTCGTGCCACTAAATCACAAGGTCATTAGCATAATTCTAAGGTCATTTAATTTAATATTATGTGAAAACAAGAAATTTGAAAAGTAATTTAGTCTTGAGGAAGACTTAGTAAAATAATAAACTTGGGGCCAAAACTCCCAAAAGAATAGACAAAGGAAACAAGAAAACTAGGACTGGCAGAAAAAAAAAATATATATTGATCGAGATTACGGAATTTACTGGAAATATTTGGTAAGGAATTTTATTACAAATTTTTCCAGTTATGAAATTCAGCAAGTTAAGAACATACACAAAAATTTTCATATCAATCCAAGGACTAGAAGTAATTTTTTTGAATTTTTCGCTAAAATTATTCCAGATAGAATTTTTTTCTGGACAACACACTGTCAGGGACTTAATGAAATTTTCCATGTTTATTGGAATAAGTTTTCAACTCAAAATTTTTATGGATATCAACTTATAAGTGTAGGTTCTCTAAAAATAATTTCAAAGTGAAAAAGAGTCTAGAAAGTATTTTGCCAATCGTTATACCGTGCACCACGGCGCACATAGCAATGTGTGCCTCACCCTCCCAAAACGACCTCGTTTTGTTAAGTTATATGGAGAATTGACGCGATGGAGTGTATGGTAAGTATGTGTATTCTGTTATATAATTATGTAAATTCTATTATACAATTATGTATATTCTATTATACAATTATGTACATTCAAAACAAGTGATTTTTTTTAAGAGTTAAGAGTTTATGTGTATTATGTTAAGGGTTTATGTGTATTATGTTAAGAGTTTATGTGCATTATATTAAGAGTTTATGTGTATTATGTATTATGTATTCTGTTAGATTATGTGTATTATCCTTTCAAAAAAAAGTGTATGTGTATTCTGTTATACAATTATGTACATTCTATTATACAATTATGTACATTCGAAACATGAGAATTTTTTTTAAAGTTAATATCTGACACGGGAAAAGTGTATGTGTATTATGTTATATAATTATGTACATTTTATTATACAATTATGTACATTCGAAACATGGGAAATTTTTTTTTTAAGAAGTTAACATCATACATGAGAAGCAGAATTTCCAAAAAAAAAAAAAAAAAAAAAAAAAAGAGTACAAAACAACGTCGTTTTGGGGCAGGACGCACAATGCATTGTGCGCCCTGGTGCACGATATAATTTGCAGTATTTTGCGCCAAGTAGAAATTTCCTGGTCCACGCAGGAAATTTGCGCCATACAAATAATATGTTCAATATATTAAAAACGTATTTTTTTATGGCCCACGCAGCGTTGTGTGAACTAGGCAAATTATACCATGGACCAGGGTCTACCTTGAATTGTAGACAATGGTCCAAGAATAATCTTCAGATTCTGTATCTATAGTTGACACATTCTGCACATGCAGTTGATAATTTTTGTACCTGTAGCTATCATATTATGTGTCAACAATTATCAAATCAGATTCTATATCTATAGTTGACACATTTTGTACCTGCAATTGATAGTTTGTATACATGTAGTTATCATATAATATATTAGCAATTATCAAGTTATTTGTTTACATGTATACAAACTGAATGTGTTAATTGAAGGTACAAAATTTTTGTATCAAAATTTACAATGTAATATGAACCATGATCAATTGTAGAACAATTAGTGTGAACTATAGTCCACATAAAAATTTGCCTATTGAAACGGTTTAGCATCGACTAAGGTGTAATCAACAAGATTATACAGAGATCCTAACTATTTCTAGGAGTCTAATCTTCATCCAACTGTCCAAGTTGTATATTGGCCGGATGTAACACCCTCGATTTTTACCAAAATTTAAAAGCTTAAATTAAAGAAAAACAAGCTAATCATCCGTTAAGATAAAGCGGAAACAAAGTCTAAATACGGAGGTGCTATGCCATACCTATCTCAACATAGGTGCATAGGCTAAGTCTAAACCAAAATCTCAACAACAACGTCATAGGAAATAAGGCACACATGCCATAAGTCTAAGCAAGGGAAAACAAGAAGAGCTACACTATCTAGGGTCTACTAGCGCGCTTGATATGAACGTTTTTCACGCATCCATCAAGTATCAAATTACAGTATAGAGTTTAGATATCGTTCCACTGGAGGTGACTCTTGTAATGTTAGGAATTGATGCAAAGCGGAGTTAAGCACAAGCTAAAACTATCCTTATAGAAGCTAGACCTATCGATAAGGAGATGGTTTGATACGAAAAAGCTAATAACAAATAAGACAAATAAAACAAAGGACCAGAACTTGGTTGATTCAAGCTAATATGCCAAATATTGTACTAAGGATTAGAGAATTAAAACAAGGCATGGAGCAAGTGAGATGCACAAAAGTGTCCAAATACCACTCTCGTAACTATTTGGACTTGCAACCTCACCTTAAACTCCACTCTCGTGGCAATTCAACCCAAGGTTGCCCATGCAAGAACACAAGGCATAAATTCTCCTTAATACCCGAAATACTCTCGTATTGGGCATTAAGTGTGTGAATGTGTGGCTAGTGTACAAGCTCTACTCTCGTAGCAAAAAACACACTCCAAATCAAGCATATAATTGGGATCCAACAATTATACACAATTTCACTACAAACCCAATTCACACAACTAACCCTAGACCACCCAAATAATCCCCTTTATGCAATACAACTCAAATAGGCATCAATAGCAAGAAATCAAACCAAATCCTAGTCCCAAAACACTTAGCTACTCATAATATAACAATAGATACACAATATTAAAGGAGTAATTGAAAGCATAGATGAAAAGTAAAGAGAAGAGATAATAAGAAAACTTCTCTATTGAAGCTTTGAAATCCAAGATTTGCAATGTTCTTGAGCTTGGAAATGGAAAGGAACCACAAATCTACACTAATCTAAGCTATTCTAAACTAACCCTAACTAGAGAAATGAAAGGGAAATGAAAAATAAAATGAAAGATATGTTCTGGGGTGGAAAAATCCCCTTAAAAGGGTCAAAAAGTTACAGAGGGCTGGTCACGGGTGTGGCCACGGGCGTGGCTTCACCCGTGGCCAGAAATGCAGTCATTGCAGTGTGTACTGCCCAGTGGCCACGGCCGTGGCCACACCTGTGGTACACTGCCTGGTTGCCACGGACGAAATCTGTGCACCTGTTTTGACTTCTAGGCTATTTTTCACCCACAAAAATATTGAATTAGCATTTTCTGTCTTCATCAAAGTTGTAGACCTTGAAGTTAGCTTTCCAGTGATATAAAAATCACTTGATTTGGACACTCATAGACCGAGATATGATAAAAATACGGAGAAAGCGCCAATCTGGACGAGAAATGCCACCTTACTATCTTTTGTTTTGCCTTTCCATTGAATTGCCTATATCATCAAGACCACCAAGGCACAAGTATTTGGCACATGAAAGAGTGTTGTTCAATCTTCTTTTCTTCATTTTGCCTCAAAAAAATATCTCATGCTATGATAACTTGAAATCTTGATCAAATAACTCAATGTTTGGCTCAAAACATCATTTTCTTGTCAAGCCACCTAAGCACAAACAATCATTCCATAAGTTACCAAATTGGCTCCATAATATAATGATTAACCAGTATAAATACCAAAATGTGCAAGGGAAAAGCATTAGTTTTAGACATTCATCAGCGCTCTCCAAAAGCTACTCATAACCTGTAAAAACATAGGGATAACACCCGTCAGCCAAAGATGCTGGTAACCCACCAAATACGCGTTAAGTATCATAATATATAGATATAATAAAACCATTTGAGACAAAAGAATATAGTATATACCATTTTAAAACCAAGAGAGGGAATATCAATAGACTCATCATAACACTCTCAACAAAGACCAACCATCAACAACAATCAACAAGTCAATAAGGACAACAAGCAACATTGTGACACCCCGTAAATCCAAACACTAATCAAGGATTAATTGAAGAATTAATCCAAATCTCTTTGCTAATTTATTCCTAAAAATCCTGAAATTTAATAGTCGAGGGACTAGATTTTGACTAGTCACTTAAGTCAAAGGGTTGTACCTTGTGCTTCATGAGTTGTGCCCTTGTTTCCTTGTCTTTCCAACATTAGTAAGGGTAGGAATGTCTTTCTACCTAAGGTTTGTGGTTCAAGCTAACCTAGCAATATTCTTTCATTTCATTCACCCTTCAATCTAATCACAAAAACCTCTAGTCTCTCTCTAAAAATGGTTTAGCTTCTTCTCCAAGCTAGAATTGGAGCATCCAAGTCTTGCAAGTTTGTCTTCCAAGATTCCTACTTTCTTCATCTTGAGCATAGGGAAGGGTAAGATCCTTGTTCCTTTGATGTTTTTAACATCCCTTTAGGTGTCTTTTTCTAAAGATAAGATCTTTGTTGTCTTTTGATTTGTGTATGAAGTTGGTGTGGAATAGGAGCTTTAGGAAAGGCTTTCTAAGGGTGATAAGAAGAAGTTATTAGGCTACAAAGGTAACCCATGCTTTACAAAACCTATTTTCTTACTTAATGATTTCTTGGCATCTACTTGTGATTCTTGTGTTGAAATGTGAGATTTGATGCATTGTCTTGTGGTGATGCATGTTTAGAGCTTGTTCTTAGGGTTCTTGAATGCCATTGCTTGGTTATTTCTTGGGTTCAAGTCATATTGTTGTTGTGTGTGAGATTTTGGATGTTTTGGACTTGAACTTGGCCTTGTTGTTGAAAATCCCTGAAGGGATTATTTTGTACAGGAGAACATACCCGCGGGCGGAACGGCGGGCAGAGGCCTACCCACCGCCCCACCCGCGGGGAACTTGCCTTGTGGGTTTGTGTACCCGCGGGCGGAACCGCTGGTGGTTGTCCACCCGTGGGCCCACCCACGGGGAACGTGTATGATTGATGGCGGGGATTTGTTCCCCGTGATTCTTTTGACTCGGTATTGATGTTTTGACCTCCCGATGTTGTTTTATTGGGCTATTTGTGAGTCTTCTTGATTTTTGTATGTCTAGAACGGTATGTTTGGAATCCATGTAGGATTTGGTGTCTTGAATCGTGCTAAGAGTCCGACTTTGTGATTCGTTGGGCTAATGTGAGTCTTGAATGTTCTTTGGAACTACTTTTGGTTTACCCGTTTGATAAGCATGCTAGTTTGATGTTGAAATGCTAGTATGTGTGGTTTGTTCCTTCCTAATGAGATTGGCAACTTGTGTTGACAATCACTTGGTGTTGGATTGTGATCCTTTGTTGTTGGGTTATCACTAATCAATTTCTGTTAATTAGTTAACCTAAGAAGAAGTGAGAATTTTATTCTTTTAAGTTCACTTTGTTTAATAAAGTCTTATGAACTACAATTTTTTTTTTTATTTAGCATAAACACTAATTTAGTATGTGGTGTATTTGTGTTATGTACAGTTTTGAAGTATTGGTAGAAGACATTATAAGTGTTTGTCTATAAGTAATGAAAAACCCTGCATTTTTTTCTATCTTTTTATATTTGAAAATATGTAATGCAGATGATGGTTTTTGGGTTTTCGGGCCCAAGGAGGTCCAACACAACCTTAAGCTGGAGGATACACCTTTCACAAAAAGTCTAGATTTTTAGTGAAGTATGATGCTCAATAGTGCTCTCTATTCCCTCTCCGGGTTCTCCAATCTGCCTCTTACAAGGGTGGAGGAGCCCTCTTTATAGTGGCTCCTCCTCTACTGACTTAAAGGCCCATGACGGCCGACTTAAAGATTACATTCAATGTGTCGAGCCGTTGGGCGACGTTACGGACTCTGCCAACGGCTCTCTCTGGCTAGTAACTGGCGGACCGAGTCCGACCTTTTAATGCCTCAACGGCTCCTTGCCTTGACTGCTCTGAAGGCTCCCTCAACGGCTCTCTGGACCGAGTCTTCTCCTGGGCCGGACCTGGGTCAACTCCTCGTCCCCGTTTGGCATTGGGCCGTCCTTCCGGGCTCTGAGCTGGGCCTCCTTCTTCAGGCCTGGGCCGAGTCCTGGACCCGGCCCATGCATTCTTTCTGGGCCTCTTTTCTTGGGCCGGGGTTCTCACCCCATCAACTAGTCCCTCACTTTTCCATACCCGGTCCGCCAACCTGGGTTTGGAAAAGTAGTAACCATCTCCCTCTCACCGAATCCGTGCCTTGAATGACCCAGGATTGGCCCAGATTATTCGCTATCTCCCGGATCTCGCGGGACCGTTCTGATCTCCTCGGCCTGGCCTGGCACCTATAAATGACCTTGGTCGTTCTTCTCTTAACTTACTAATTCCTCATGGGTCGCTCACCACTGAAAGGGAAGCGAATTGACTTTGGATCGCCCCGGCGCCCCTTGCCTTCGAAACGGACTCGGCCTGAGAGGGAGCCTAGAAGGAAGGCTCCCCGTCCGACTCCACAGAGATCACCTGTTGGCGCTGCCTCCATGGCTCTTCATCCGCCGACTCCTGCTCGTCGTGAAGTCGCTCCGACTTCTCGCCCTTCTCCTCCTCCGGGGACTGCTCGAGTAACTTCCCCAGGCGGGACCGTTGTTGACGTGCCTGTCCCAGAGCAGCTGACCTTCCATATGACCTTTTCTATTCCTCTGGATGACTTGGACGGTCCGGTTACAGGGCTAATGAACGAGGAAGACTTTGCTCGTTATCAGGAGATGTACCCGGACGACGAAGAGCTGGTTGTGCCACCACTCATGCCGGCGTTCTGGGACTCGCTTTGCCCACCCCCTCCTGGACCATCGGGAGGGTTCTTTGGAAGCGACTCCTCCTCGCCGAGTGAGTGATCTTTGTGAACTGGGGTCGGCCGGATTCTCTAGAGGGGTAGTTCTTTTAGGAGCACTTTCTTACTCTGTAATAAGCTCCTTGTAACCTGCACCTTCTTTATTTTATAATAAAATATTTTCGGCCTTCAGTTTTCATCTTTTTCAGTATATTTAGTGCACTCGTCCGTCCCAATTGTCGAGGAGTCGGCCGCGATGTCGAATCCTCCCTCCGCTTGACACCTGTAAAATCTCGCTTCCCAGGGCGAGCCAGGTTTTTTTTTTCAGTTTAGCGTGCGAATCTCACCCTTCCCGAGCTAATTGGATGGGATTAGTCTCTGACAGAGATTCGCGCTGCCCATCCAATCCGGCTCAGTTATGTCAGTTACGATTCCCTCCGTGATTTGCGCCTCGGTCGTCGCTCTCTCGAGGCTCTATATAAGGGCTCTTGGTAGTTCTGTGCTTTCTCACCATTTTACATCTCAAAACCTTAAGCTATGAGTTTCAGGGACGGTGATCGTCGTTGGTCCATCCGTAATGAGGAGCATGCCCGGCAGGAGGAGCTCCGGCGGAAGAGGGCGGCTAGCGGAGGGCACCTAGTGGGCGACTCCGCTTCTGATCCCATCGTGGTGCCTCCTGACATGCTTGATCTGATGGTCGTGGAGCCGGAGGAGGACGAGATGGAGCCCATGATAGAAGATCCAGAGCCAGAGGAGGACCTAGACTGGGAGGCTCCTCCGCTTTTTGGCGTGGCCATGTCACCGAGTGCTCTGGAGAGGCCCCTGCGGATGGTTGTAGATGGGAAGCCTGCTGTGTATCTGGATGAACTGCCCGAGCCCAAGCCTGAGCCGAGTCCGTTGCCTTTCCGCCCCCACTACTACTTGGAGGGTCCGCAGCCGGTGCGTCACGCGGAGGAGGAGGAAGTTAAGCCCTAGGCCCGTCTTTTCTGTGTAATGCTTGTGGCCGAGTCCTCGGCCTTGTACCCCTGTCTTTATGGAATAAAATCTCGTTTTTACTTTTCGGTTCTTGGTTTTTGCGTGTTCCTTTGGCCGACTCTTGGTCGTCATGACCGACTTGTAGACTCTGCCCGACCAAGCCCTGTGGGTGACGGATTCGGCAAATCCGTCGGCCGACCTTGCGACCTGAAGCTCGTCCGGGCCCCTCCATTTGGCCGGACCCAGCCGGGTCACTTCTAGAAACTTCTAGCGTGAGCTGGATGGGCCCCCATAGCTTTTGCCTTGATGGGCTTTCGGCCTAGCAGGCCGGGTCATTGTCACTCAACCTCGGTCTAGGGTAGACGCGCTGCTTGCAGGCTAGCCCTAGGCCTGAACCTTCGTTCCGCCCATCGAGGCATTAAATGCGGCGTCCCTTCAACGTCTTGTCGCCTCCGATTCCTCCACTACGGAGGCGCCGCGTGGCAACCTCTTGGACTTCTTTCCCCCCTTAAAAGGCCTTTTCCTTCCATTCTTCTTCTTCAATTCTCCCACCAAGCTTCTGCTTTTCATCGTCTTCTCAGCCTCAACTCCAATCCGTAAGTAATGCCTTCCTCTTCTCATTCTTCTTCTTCCTCCCGTCGGCCGTCTTTTGACAACCCGGCGGGGACCTCTCCGTCATCTTCTTCTTCTTCTTCTTCCGTCGTTCGCCGCCTGGAAATGCCGGCGGGCTTCCAGGCGGTGTCTTCTTCTTCGCTCTTAGCCCCTTCTTCTTCTGGGGCGGCCACTCCGATGAGCCCAGCCCCGTTGACTACGGTGGCTGCTTTGCCGGGCGGCGTTGTACGACCGCGAGGCAAGTTTGACTCGGTTGTCCGGCCGTCCGGTCTTCCGTCGTTGGCCACAGCGGAGGACCTAGACATGGCCCGCTTTCTGCTTGGCCCTTCGGCCTTGGTCATCGCGGCGGAAAGCCGGCCTATCCACGACCCGCCGGAGGGTTTTGTGGGTATCCACCTGCACTCGGTTGCATTCGGCTTCCGAGTGCCTCCACACCCATTTCTTTCGCTCCTCTTTCGGCATTATAACTTGGTCCCGGGCCAGTTAGTGCCTAATTCTCGCCGACTCCTGACCAGCTTCATCAATCTCTGCCATTGGTGGCAGTGCGAGCCGGATTTGGACCTGTTCCGGTACCTCTTTACCGTGAACAAGGTCGGTTCTCACTCGCCCGGTTTCATCCAAGTCGCCGCCCGTCCGGGGCGACAACTTTTCGAGGGGTTGTCCGACTCGATAAAAGAGTGGAAGCCCCTTTATTTCTTCGTCCGGCCTTGCTCCTCTTCCTTCACCTTTCCGACCCTCTGGCCGGCGACTCTCTTCAAGCCCTGCTCTCGGCGCGCCGTCTTTACGGAGGATGCTGTCGTGGGCGGCGACTTCTTGAAGGGCTTTGGGCCGTACTCCGTCAAGTACTGGTCCCGAGTCCGGGCCATGGCCAAGCATGGCCTTCTGCCGGAGGGCGCCGCCACCGTAGGTAGCATCTTTTTCATCTCTTTCTCGACTTGCTTCTTATTTCCTACGGGAACCCTCACAAGTGAGTGGATTTCTTTTGCAGGTCCGTACGATTCCGACTCCTCCAGCTTCGGCGAGGCAATCGCACCGACCCCTGAGATGGCAAATAGAGCGGAAAAGATGAGGCGTCGCTTGACGCAACGCTCTACCGGTGCTGCCGCCGCGTCCTCTTCTCAGCCGTCGCCGGTGGTTCGACCGACTCCCCCACCTTCCCACAACGTGGTTGACCTCACACCTTCGCCCGTGGTATCGCCCAGTCGGCAGCCGCCTCCTCCTTCTACTGAGAGTCCGAGTTCTAAGCGGCCTGCCGAGCATACGGAGGGGCCGACTCCGAAGAGGATCAGGCTGTGCCACGAGGTGGACGAGGATGCCCAAATCTGGATGGGCAACACCTCCGTTCGCAAGTGGTGCAAGGATGTCCTTCTGCCAAAAGATGTGGAGTCGACCCGTGCTCTTGGCGACGGGTTCATCATCGAGGCCTTGCTCCGTCAGTCGTATCGCGTAAGTTTTACCCATTCGGCCTTTTCCCTCTGTTTTACCCATTCGCAAGTAGTGTAAGTTTTTTCTTTTCTGTTCGACCGACGGTTTGGTGTGCAGGACCTCGCCCTCCAGATGGAACTGGGCAATCGGTTCCAGGGCTTTAGGAATGATATGCGGGCCATGACCGCCAAGCAGCGCCAGACAGAGGAAGCTCTCCTGGAAGAGCAGGCGAAGCAGCTCAAGATGGTGGAGGTGCACAACGCCAAGTTGCTGAGGGTCACCCGTCAGTGGGAGGAGGAGAAGGGCAGAGTGGCCACGATCGCCGCGACTTCTGTCGCAGATTATAAGAAGTCAGCGGCCTTCGAGGCGGATGTGCAAGCGGCGGTGGCAGCTCGGAGGAGAGAGGTGGCCAAGGAGTGGCTGGCGACCCCAGAGGGCGATGATTTCCTCCTAGACCTGGGCGAGCGGGATTACCGCCTCAGCTTTCGTGAGGCGCAGATGGAGATTTACGCCACCCTGTTGGCCCGCGACTCTTCGTTCACTCCCGAGAGCTGGGGTCTCAAGCCGGTGCTGGACGCTGATGGGCCGGCTGCGCCTACTGACCCGGCGACCCTTCCTACGGCGACGCCTCCAGAGCTCGCCGATTCCTTTCCTCAGGCCGAGGACCCTTCCTCTGTTCCCCTTGCTGGACCATCGGCGGGGGCGCAAGTTGAAGGGGTCGCCGTTGGTACCCCCCCCCCCCCATGTAGCCTAGGGTCTTTTTTAGAATAGACCCTCTTTTGTAAGGGCTGGCCTCCTTATCGGCCGTATTTTAATAATAAAAAAAAACAGCTTTCCCTTCTCTTTTCACGGAGTTTGTCTTTGGGGCTCTTTTAATATTGGCATTCTTCTAAGGTTTTGAATCTTACTCAATCGAGGCGACTCCTTTACGCTTCCTCCGAGAAACGACTAAGGGTCTGGACCCTTGCCTCCCAGTCATTTCTCGCCGAGTCCCTCAGTCGAGGCGACTCCTTTCGGCTTTTTCACGGAAACGTCTAAGGGTCTGGGCCCTTGTTTCCTATCTTTCTCTCGCCAAGTCCCTCAGTCGAGGCGACCCTTTAGGCTTTTTCTGTTCTCAGAAACGGTTCAGGGTCAGTGCCCCGTTGTTTCTATATATACTTGCCGAGTCCCTCAGTCGAGGCGACTCCTTTCGGCTTTTTCACGGAAACGTCTAAGGGTCTGGGCCCTTGTTTCCTATCTTTCTCTCGCCGAGTCCCTCAGTCGAGGCGACCCTTTAGGCTTTTTCTGTTCTCAGAAACGGCTTAGGGTCAGTGCCCCGTTGTTTCCATATATACTTGCCGAGTCCCTCAGCCGAGGCGACTCCTTTTGGCTTTTTCACGGAAACGTCTAAGGGTCTGGGCCCTTGTTTCCTATCTTTCTCTCGCCGAGTCCCTCAGTCGAGGCGACCCTTTAGGCTTTTTCTGTTCTCAGAAACGGTTTAGGGTCAGTGCCCCGTTGTTTCTATATATACTTGCCGAGTCCCTCAGTCGAGGCGACTCCTTTTGGCTTTTTCACGGAAACGTCTAAGGGTCTGGGCCCTTGTTTCCTATCTTTCTCTCGCCGAGTCCCTCAGTCGAGGCGACCCTTTAGGCTTTTTCTGTTCTCAGAAACGGTTTAGGGTCAGTGCCCCGTTGTTTCTATATATACTTGCCGAGTCCCTCAGTCGAGGCGACTCCTTTTGGCTTTTTCACGGAAACGTCTAAGGGTCTGGGCCCTTGTTTCCTATCTTTCTCTCGCCAAGTCCCTCAGTCGAGGCGACCCTTTAGGCTTTTTCTGTTCTCAGAAACGGTTCAGGGTCAGTGCCCCGTTGTTTCTATATATACTTGCCGAGTCCCTCAGTCGAGGCGACTCCTTTTGGCTTTTTCACGGAAACGTCTAAGGGTCTGGGCCCTTGTTTCCTATCTTTCTCTCGCCGAGTCCCTCAGTCGAGGCGACCCTTTAGGCTTTTTCTGTTCTCAGAAACGGCTTAGGGTGAGTGCCCCGTTGTTTCCATATATACTTGCCGAGTCCCTCAGCCGAGGCGACTCCTTTTGGCTTTTTCACGGAAACGTCTAAGGGTCTGGGCCCTTGTTTCCTATCTTTCTCTCGCCGAGTCCCTCAGTCGAGGCGACCCTTTAGGCTTTTTCTGTTCTCAGAAACGGTTTAGGGTCAGTGCCCCGTTGTTTCTATATATACTTGCCGAGTCCCTCAGTCGAGGCGACTCCTTTTGGCTTTTTCACGGAAACGTCTAAGGGTCTGGGCCCTTGTTTCCTATCTTTCTCTCGCCGAGTCCCTCAGTCGAGGCGACCCTTTAGGCTTTTTCTGTTCTCAGAAACGGTTTAGGGTCAGTGCCCCGTTGTTTCTATATATACTTGCCGAGTCCCTCAGTCGAGGCGACTCCTTTTGGCTTTTTCACGGAAACGTCTAAGGGTCTGGGCCCTTGTTTCCTATCTTTCTCTCGCCGAGTCCCTCAGTCGAGGCGACCCTTTAGGCTTTTTCTGTTCTCAGAAACGGTTTAGGGTCAGTGCCCCGTTGTTTCTATATATACTTGCCGAGTCCCTCAGTCGAGGCGACTCCTTTTGGCTTTTTCACGGAAACGTCTAAGGGTCTGGGCCCCTTGTTTCCTATTTTTCTCTCGCCGAGTCCCTGGGACGATTGGCTGCAATCCACGCACTTTATTCAGATTTCTTGGGATCCTCGATCTCATACATGACCTATCATTGGCTACTGATAAAACTTTTTCAAATGTGTAGCATTCCATATGCGATCTATAAGCTTGCCTCCCATGGTCTCTAATTTGTAAGTTCCGGCCTGAACTACAGCTGCGATGCGGTACGGCCCTTCCCACTTGACCGCGAGCTTGCCTCCTTCGGTAGGCTGGCTGGCTTGTCGATCCCGTAGCACTAGGTCGCCAACCTGGAAGGTTCGCGAGCGAGTTCTACGGTCGCGGTATCTTTTTACTGCCTGCTGGTACTCAGCCATTCGCGCACTCGCGGCTTCCCTTCTTTCTTCTAGAAAATTTTTCTCAATCTGCAGGCTCTCCTCATTTGCTGCGTCCGAGTAGGTGCGAACCCGGTGGGTGGGTTCGACCACTTCGACAGGAACCTTGGCCTCAAAGCCATATGCGAGCGAGAATGGACTCTCTCCTGTCGCCCGCCGCGGGGTAGTGCGATAGGCCCATAGGACTCGATCAAGCTCGTCCGCCCAGTTTCCTCGGACGTCTTCGAGTTTCTTCCGGATCCCATCGACCAAGGTTCGGTTCACATTCTCAACCTGCCCATTTGCTTGGGGGTAGGCCACCGACACCTTGGTATGCTTAATGCCGTGTCGGCGGCAGAATTCGGCGAATGCCTGGCAATCAAATTGTCGCCCGTTGTCGCTGACGATGTGCTCGGGCAAACCGAAGCGACAGATCACCTTTTTCCACAGAAAACGTCGACACTGGTACTCGGTGATGGTAGCCAAGGGTTCCGCCTCGACCCACTTGGTGAAGTAATCGATGGCCACGACGCAAAACTTCAATCCTCCCGGGGCGACGGGTAATGGTCCCAACAGGTCTATTCCCCACTTGGCGAAGGGAATGGCAGTGGTGACTGGTGTATAGAAGGTGGCTGACCGAGTGTCTTTCCTGGCGAATGCCTGACAAACGCCACACTTGGACATCCGTTCAACACAATCTCGCATCATGGTCGGCCAGTAATACCCTTGAACGACCAATTTTCGGGCGAGCGTGTGAGCACCCTGGTGCGCAGCGCAAATGCCTCTATGAGCTTCATCCATTACCTTTTCGGCCTCAGGCTTAAGTAGGCATTTCAACAGGGGTCCTCCGAACGACTGTTTATATAGGTCTCCGCCAACGATCCGGAAGGAGGGGGCTTTCCGCCGAATCCTCGCTGCGACTGCCGGGTCAGTTGGCAACTCGCCCGTTTCCTTGAATCGCCGGATGTCATCTATCCAGAACATCTCCGGGTTTTCCTCTCGATCCCACCCTTCGGTGTTTACTTGCTGGACACCTAGCGACGCCTCTTCAACACTCGGCCGACTTAACTCCTCCTTCTGGCAAATCTTTATTAAGCGGTCAGGCACCCCTTCCAGGGCGATTTTAGACAAGATGTCGGCCTCTACATTGTCCGCCCGGGATATGTATTCTATCTCATAAGCTCCGAACCCCTTCAACATCTTGATGGCACATTCTTTGTACAACGTCATCCTCGCGTTCTTAGCTTCGCACGTACCCGAGATCTGCCCGACTACTAGCCGAGAGTCGGTTTTGACTCGTAGCCGTTCGACTCCCAGATCCTTGGCGAGTCGAAGGCCGTTCAACACTGCTTCGTACTCGGCCTCGTTATTCGATGCAGAGAACAGGTACCTTAAGGCGTAATACAGCCGAAATCCCTCCGGAGTGATGAGCACAACGCCGCCTACGCAGTGCTGTCGATTTGATGCTCCATCCGCATGCATCTCCCACCATTCGCCCGGATTGCTCTCCGAGGCGTGTTCCTTCTCCTCCTTACTCGCAGTACATTCGACCAGAAAGTCGGCCAAAGCTTGGCCTTTGATGGAGGGCCTGGGTTGGTACTCGATCCCGTATTGAGTCAACTCGACGGCCCACTTTACCAGCCGGCCGGAGGACAAGGGGTTCCGTAGCACACTCCCGAGTGGCTGATCCGTCAGGACCCGGACGGTATGGGCTTGGAAGTAAGGCGCCAACTTGCGCACAGTGACCACCAAGGCATACATGATCTTTTCCAGGGCGGTGTACCGTGTCTCGGCAGCTTTCAGTGAGCGGCTTACATAGTAAACCGGGTGCTGGACTCGGTCCTCCTCTCGAACCAACACCGAACTTACCGCTTTGGCCGAGGCGGCGAGGTACAACAGTAAGGGCTCGCCCTTCTGGGGGGTAGACAGTACTGGGGGAGTCGACAGATATCGTTTTAGTTCCTCGAACGACTGTTGGCATTCGTCAGTCCAAGCGAATCCCTCTTTCTTCTTCATGGCTTCGAAGAAAGGCACAGTCTTATCCGCCGATTTGCTCAGAAAACGGCTGAGAGCGGCCAGTCGTCCAGTCAAGCGTTGTAGGTCCTTGATAGTAGTAGGAGGCTGCATGTCGAGGATGGCTTGTACTTTCTCTGGGTTAGGCTCAATGCCCCGCTTGGTGACCATGTAGCCCAAAAACTTACCGCCCTGGACGGCGAACGCACACTTCTCGGGGTTCAATCGGAGGTTGTACTTTATCATTACCTTAAAGCAGTCGGCTAAATCTTCCGCGTGCTTGTCCTCTTCTCAACTCTTGACGAGCATGTCGTCGACGTATGCGGCCATCGATTTTCCTAGCAGGTGGTGGAACAACCGGGCGACCATTCGGGTGTATGTAGCCCCGGTATTTTTGAGTCCGAATGGCATGACTCGATAGCAATAAACTCCGTCCGGAGTTAGGAAGGCGGTCTTCTCCTCGTCCGCCGGGTGCATGAATATTTGATGGTACCCTCTGAAGGCATCCATAAAACTGAGCAGCGCCGACCCGGCCGTCTCGTCGACTAACTGGTCGATTCGGGGCAGAGGAAACGGATCTTTTGGGCATGCTTTGTTAAGATCCGTGTAGTCTACACACATTTGCCACGTCGGGGGCTTGGGCACAAGGACCACGTTAGCCAACCATTCCGGGTACTTGACCTCACGGACGTGCCCGGCTGTTAATAGCGTGCTGACTTCTTTCTTCACAAACTCCCTCCGGTCGTTGGCCAAGTACCGTTTCTTTTGCACGACCGGCCGGTGCTCCGGGTCTACGGCGAGTCGATGCGATATGATCGATCGATCTACGCCGGGCATATCTTCTGGGCCCCAGGCGAAAACCAGCCGGTGCTCTTGGAGTACTCTCGTGATTTCCCCCTTTGACTTCTCCGAGAGGCCGACTCCGATTCTCACTCGCCTGCTCGGCTGTGCTGGGTCGATCTCAATTTCCTCTAGCTCGACGGCCGGCTCTGGGCGAGGTATCACTGTTTTCTTAGGGGGCCTCTCGGTGATCTCGTGGACCTGCATCCCACGCTTGCCCATTCCTCTACATGCTTGCAGATAGCAGTCGCGGGCGACCTTGCGGTCACAACGCACCGTTCCTATTCCGTTCGGCGTGCGAAACTTCAGGCATAAATGTTCGATTGAGATCAGGGCCCCGAGGTCTTCCAAACCCGGGCGGCCGAGTATGGCGTTGTGTGAGCAGGCTAGATCGACCACGATAAACTTCATGCTCAACTGTTGTACGTCCGGATAGCTGCCGATTTCCACAGGAAGAGTGATGGACCCTTCCGCCTCCACCGAGTCCCCGGTGAAACCGGCGAGAGGGGTGTTCACGGGTCTGAGCTGTTCTCGAGTCAGCCCCATCTTGGTAAAGGTCTCCAGGTACAGTACGTTGACGCTGCTCCCGGTGTCGACCAGGATTCGGCGAACGACCACTCCGTTGATGTCCATGGCGATGACCAACGCGTCTCGATGCGGGGTTTCCCCGGCCGGCAGGTCCTTATCGGTGAACACGATGGGCTCCCGGCATACCTTTTTGGAGCTCTCTTCTCGACCATAGACTGTTCCGACATATAGTTGCCGAGCCCAGGCTTTTCGGGTGTTCGCGGAATCGCCGCCTTCCGGCCCGCCGACTATCATGTTAATGACCGGCTTCTGGCGCCATTGGGCTTCGTCCTCTTCGGAAGCCGGCTGCTTGCCTCGGCTGTTTTCGGCGTCGGCGGCGGGTCCCTCGCCTCCTTGACTGGTCGACCTTCGCTTCCATTGGTTAGGGGGCGGCGTCCCTTGCTGGATGATCCCCTCCATGATCTTCTTTAGATAGTAGCATTCTTACGTGCTGTGAGTATAAGTTTTGTGATAGCGACAATATTTAGAAGTCTTACCAGTATCCTCGTCTACTGCACGGTCGTCAATCGGCGGAGGCGGAGGCGGGGCGACTGCCTGTACTTCGTGGACCGGTCGCTCTAGAACCGGTCGATAGGTGTGAACGACGGGGCGGTCATACGGTCGCCTGACCTCGGGTCGCCGGGCTGCATCCGAGCGCCTCTCTCTCGTTTCCACCCGCGTCCTTTTTCCGCTGGCGGACCCACCGACCTCGCGCTGCCGTTTATGCTTCATGGCCTGCTCTGTGTTGGCCCTCTTGTTGGCCATCTAGACAGCCTCCGCGTACGTCGCCGGGCGGTTGCCCCTTAGGTCTCGATACAGCTGTCCGGATCGCAAAGATTCAATGAAGAAGGTGAGCGCTGTTTGGTCCTCCACCTCTTCTATTGACTGGATCTCCTTTTGCCAGCGAGCAAGATAGGCTTTCAAGGACTCGCCTTCATCCTGATGGATGTCGCCTAAGTGCGTGGCTTGATGTTAGCGGCATAGTGGCTCATGAAGCGGTCTGCCAGTTCCTCAAAGCTGTGAATCGACCCTGGGGGCTGACCTACAAGCCATCTTTGGGCGGGCCCCTTCAGCGTGGGTAAGAAGGCACGGCACATGACCGGATCCCGCACTCCTAGGACTTGCATCTTAGCTTGGTAACTCAATAGATGCTCTCGCGGGTCGCCTGATCCGTCGAATGTGGCTTGCTCAGGGAACTTAAAGTCGCTCGGTATCTTAAAGGCCATAACCTCGTCTGAGAAGGGTAAGGCGGTCAGCAACGTACGTCCTGGGGATTTGGTTTTTCCCTCCATCCGTTCTCTCAGATTTCGTACCTCCTGTACTAGGTTGGCCACTTCGATCCTCTCCCGGGTGCGATTTCCCGTGGATTCCGTGCTTTCGCCGACTTCAGACTCAGTCGGTTGGACGGGGTTGCGAGGAGGTTGCTCCACGCGACGAGTCTCAGTCCTGGCTCTTTTGGTTCGGCTCTTCCCTCGTGCAGCTTGTCGGTCGCGGGCGACCAACGGGGCACGACTGGGCTCCTTCCGGCCTAATCGCTCTCTTGCCGACCGACGTCCGACGCTGGGACCTAGCCGGGAATGAACGGATTGCACCGGTTGGCTTTCAGCCCGTCGGCTCAATTGCCGGTTGTCCGGCCTCTGAGGCGGTTGCAACTCGCGTTGCAGCTGGCGAGTGATGGACTGTTCTCTCACTCCTAGGCTCGCTTCCGCGCAGGCGCGTCCGATTGCACGCAACTGCTCCGGGGTGAGCAGCACTTGAGGTAATTGCGGGTTTCTCAGCGGCGTCGGCGGCGGTGTCGTCTCGTTTTCATGGCTTCGGGCATTTCTCCTATTCAGCTGGTTTCTCAAGTCGGCCTCTCGTCCGTTGTCTTGACGGCTCGACTGTTCCTCGCTTCCAGCCATGTCTGGAGTTTGCCTGATTCAACTATTGTTCCTCGGACTCGCCTTACTCAAGAGGACACGTGACTCTTCGGTTCGATCCCCACAGACGGCGCCAGTGATGGTTTTTGGGTTTTCGGGCCCAAGGAGGTCCAACACAACCTTAAGCTGGAGGATACACCTTTCACAAAAAGTCTAGATTTTTAGTGAAGTATGATGCTCAATAGTTCTCTCTATTCCCTCTCCGGGTTCTCCAATCTGCCTCTTACAAGGGTGGAGGAGCCCTCTTTATAGTGGCTCCTCCTCTACTGACTTAAAGGCCCATGACGGCCGACTTAAAGATTACATTCAATGTGTCGAGCGGTTGGGCGACGTTACGGACTCTGCCAACGGCTCTCTCTGGCTAGTAACTGGCGGACCGAGTCCGACCTTTTAATGCCTCAACGGCTCCTTGCCTTGACTTCTCTGAAGGCTCCCTCAACGGCTCTCTGGACCGAGTCTTCTCCTGGGCCGGACCTGGGTCGACTCCTCGTCCCCGTTTGGCATTGGGCCGTCCTTCCGGGCTCTGAGCTGGGCCTCCTTCTTCAGGCCTGGGCCGAGTCCTGGACCCGGCCCATGCATTCTTTCTGGGCCTCTTTTCTTGGGCCGGGGTTCTCACCCCATCAGCAGATATGTAACACAATATGCTGAAATAAATGAAGCACCAAAATAAGTACACAGCTGAATTTTTTAACGTAGTTGGAGAACACCTCCTAATTTGCGGGGCCACGCCCAAAAACTTTTTCACTCAAGATCAACCCGCGATTTTTACAATTACAAGGCTCAATAAATTACTAAACTAGGTCTACCACCTATTTATACATTGACCTTATAAAACAACTCTATGAAAACGAATACAATACAGTTTGAACTAATTCTACCCATTAAACAAACTGTAACCAACCTGGATTTTAACACAGCTTGTACTAATATAAAGTAGAGCTGACTTCTCCAGATAGTACACCAATCTTTCCCTGTTTTGAAGTTTCCTTGCACCGTCTTCCGAATAATATTTATATCTCAGCACCTTCCAAAATAATATGATATTTTTCCCATTTTGGAAACTTCAATCTTCTTCATTACAATGTTCCCAATTTATAGTAATGTCTTTCCTTGATTCACGCTACATGTAATAAACTAATCCACCACTTTCCTAACTCCATGCACATTACTCACACACATGTTCACCACTCCAAATGTCCACAATGTTTGCACAGCCACATTTGTACACATGTATACATCCATTTCCTACTTTCATTCATGACCACACTTTGTTTGATTTTATGCCAACAACTAAGTACTAATTAATGTGTATATATATATATATATATATATATATAAAAAGTAGCTAATATATATATTAAGTATATAATATATAAATATATATACATAGTATAGTACTAACAATATTCATATATATGAATTTCAATACAAATTATATGAAATTGAAAGTTTAATAAAATTTGAACTTGTTATTTGCAGATATTTAAATTTACCATAGGCTACAAATCAACAATGTATAGGATATATAGTTTGTCAGGTATGTTCAAAGTATAGAAATAATTAGTAATATACTTTTTAAAGTTTAGAGTACATATTCTCAATACTTTACAATACAACTCAAACATATAATAGTCTATTAACAAAACATAAGAATTATCAAAAGTACATATTCTCAATACTTTACAATATTATAGAAGCAAACCTATAATACACATCCAAAAAATTGTGGAAAACTAATAAAGAGCTGTGCAAAAAACTTCATCATGGACCCTCCAACCACCAAATTAGCTATATATATCCTATGATACTTGAACTTCTTGCAAAAGAATAATTCAACCATCCAAACAGTTTGATTACAATGCAATCACTTACTTGGAAGAATAGGTGGTTGGAAAACTTGAAATTAGTTACAGATTGAAATACGATTTTAAAAAAAGATTGAACTGTTAATTTGTTATTACCCAATAAAAGAAAGAATGATGATCACCAATATAATGTCTGGCTGGAATACTTTTTACAATATGTGAAAATTCAAGAGAAACAACTATAATAGAAAACATTTAATAAATAAATATAATTCAAGAGAAAAAACTATAATAGAAAACAGTTAATAAATAAATATAAAAGGAAACTAAAACATGAATATAGCATTTTATACTGCAACATTAAAAAACATAAACTGCATAATCACAAAAAAAGAACTTGTAATCCTTACTTCACCTATAAAAACTAAAGTTAATAGAATGGAATGCTCCAAATTGAAAAGTCAAGCTCCAAATTGCTCTTCCTCAATCTTCTGTTTCAATCTTGGTGATGGAGTGCTGAGTTTTGGGTTATATTTATAGGTGATTTAGAAAGGTTTGAGTACATCATGGAGTTGGGAGATTCAGTTTGATTTTAACTGGGAATTAAACATGCATGTTTTTAAGGAATTTTTTTTATTTAAATCTTAATAATTTAGTCATGCAGTTAAGTTTTAATGGGAGTTTGAAATTTAGTAAATTTAACATAGAATTAACGGATCGGAGAATTATAAAACTAATAATACAGAATATAATTTTTAACCGAAAAGGAATAAAATAATATTGTTGAATAGAAATATGAATTTTAATATTGTTGTATTACTAATATTATGTTTGACTATTTTACTACTATTAAAATAGAGTGAAAATATTGAAGAACTATTAACAATATGAAATAACATAACAATATACATGAAAAACATGAATGCAGTGGTGGAGAAGAAGGAGAGGCGTGAGAAGAGAAAACAATATCTCAAAGGAGTGGTGGAGAAGACAGATCTAAAGGCAAAGGACAGATCTGGGATTTATTTTAAGAAGAAAGTAAAAGAAAATAAAAGAAGACTTTACCTTTGAGACTTTGGTCCCGCCGGAGCTTCTCCTCGCCGTTGTCGTCATCCCCAGCCGCGACTGTTCTTTTACAACATACGTGACGGCGTGGTGGCGGCTGTGACGTCGCGTAGCGGTGGTGGGTGTTGTGCGACGGTGGTGTGCTGCAGTGGTTGTTTCTCGACGTCTGTTGTCTGCGACATGGTGGCCGGTGGTGGTGTGCGATTGTACGGTGGTGGTCTGTGACGTGGTGGCCGATGTGCGACGTCGCGGTGGTGGGAACGGTGGTGGCCAGTGGTCGTACATGAAGATGAAGCTGTGGTGTGAATGACAAATCTGAAGCTGAAGCAATGAAGGTGGTGTGGGAGACTCTCTGACCTACTAGATCTGGATTTACATAAGCAACAAATGGTTGCCTATTACAAAGAAATTTCTTTTTTAAGGCAACCGTTTCTCTTAGAAATGGTTGCCTATTAGAAAGCAATTTTTTTTAAATACATAAAAAATACAATGGGCATCCATTACAGCTAACAGAGGTGGCGGATTATTGATCACTTATTTACAAAATTACCACCGCGAATTTTTGGTTAAGATGCATTTTGTATATTATCATCTCTTCATTACTTTCTCGCTTTGTCATAGCGACTGTTATGTTATGATGTGAGATAAGGAATAGCAAATCAAGGTACAAATATTCATATTGATGATTTTTTTTTTTTACATGAAGTCATCATACTTGGGACAAATAAAAATGTATATAGTTTTCATGATATAAAATACCTTGATCCACATGAACTCCAGAAGAGTGATAAAATATTTGTCTAGAAGATTTGCTCCAATGTCCAAGTTAGCAAATGTATACATACAAAATATCCATAAGATTGATATGCGTAGGTAAAGAAGATTATTATATTTAGGGGGAGCAACAAAATATAAACTATAAATAATTTTATTGGTCCAGATGATTATGAGAAAATATGATAAATTCTAATGACAATCCAGAAGATTGTACCATATCCCTTCTCTACACCCTTTTGAAACAATAATTTTACTTTAAAGCAATGTAGAATTTGAAGATTGTTATCTTCAGGGGGAGACAAGAAGTACATTCACTCGAGTCAATTCTATATATTGGGTCTTAAAAGACTAATAGTTGCACTTTTTGCAGTGTCTACATTCACTCGAATCAATCCTGAAGATTGGGCATAAAATCCTGAAGATTGGGTCTTAAAGACGTACTGCCAGTACGTTGTACTATTTTGTAACATATGAATGCATAAATATCATGTACTCTTTTCTTCACTAGGTTTTTCCCATTGGGTTTTTCTAGTGTGGTTTTTAACGAGGCATGAGTAAGATATAGTAATGTCAATATCGGGAAGTTGCATATAAATACTTAAATAGACAAACCCCAAAATCCTGAAGATTATGCCTTGAAGGCTTATGGTTGTATTCTTTTTCCCTTAACTAAGCTTTTCAGACAGGATTTTCTTAAGTTAAGGTTTTTAATGAGGCAACCAGTTCAAAATTTGTTTTTACAAATATCGTGTACTCTTTTCTTCAACTAGGTTTTTCCCACGTGGTTTTCCTAGTGAAGTTTTTAACGAGGCATGAATGTATTCAAATATACTATCCATATACCTTGTTCTCTTTTCTTGTCTAGATTTTTCCCACAGGATTTTTCTAGCAAGTTTTTAGTGAGGCAAGATCGTGGACAAATAATGTCCAAGGGGGAGTGTTATAAATATATTAATGTGGGCATTATTTCTATTGTAACAGACGTAACGATCCGGTAATTAAGCATGCCATTATTGTATCCGTTATATTTGTATTGTATATATACTTACATATGTTGTATTGTTTGGAGGCTAATGAAATGGAGATTACCCCCTATACTATTGTCTATCATTCTCCCTTCTCTCTTTACACCTTACTTGCAATGTTAATCAGTTTATCGGTTAGGAGCTAATGGCCAACGGCCATCTCACTTTACAACAGAATTATCAAAATATCATAGTAATAGAAGATTATGTTGATGCTTTGTTCCTGCGTGAGTGCGTGGTTACTGCAATACTCTAACCTCATAATCTCAATAAGAGTAAATTCCATTTTTCCATTTTTTAGTCATCGAATATTGTGACATTGCCACATTTAGTCCTATTCTTTTAATTTTACCATATTACATCTCTGACTTTAATTAATTTGATTGTCACTATTGGTCCTCCATTAAAATTTTCGTTAATAATATAATTTAACAACTTGTCTCAAATACAAATTAAAATTCATCTTTTCTATTATACTTCTTTTCTCGTAACTCTCTTTGTGCTAGTTGAAAGTCAGGAAATGGAAAGAAGTTCAAACTAAAAGTCGAGTAGGCGTAAGAAAGATCCAGGCGAGAATCAGTTTAGTGTCTCTCAGTTTTTCGCTGGGTTGTTTCAAGAAAAGTCAGATTTGAAGTCTAATAAGCGGAAAGATTCCACAGAGAATGGGTTAATGGATGGGAATGTCCAACTTGAAGCAAGGCAATATATTGTGTGCTCTTCTGTTAAAGATAGAAATGTAAATTATATTTTGAATCAGAAAGTTAGGAATCGCGATTAGAGTTCAAAAGGTACTTTATTCGATCATGCTGAGACTAGTAGATCGAATACAGTTGCTGATGATAAGAATGCAAGTTCGCCAAAGATGGATTTGTTTTATATTTGAGACAAGTTATTAAATTTCAGTATTAACCTTATAGTTAACCGTATATTAACGAAAATTTTAACGGAAGGATCAATAGTAGCAATCAATTTAAAGTCAGAGATGTAATATGACAAAATTAAAAGAGTATGAAATATAGTCCCGAGGACTGAAAATGATATTTACTCTCTAAATAATATATATATATATATATATATATATATATATATATAATTTTTTTTTTTTTACAATTGGCCCCCCAAATTTGGGGGCCAATTTGTAAATAAAAAAAATTGTATATATACTATACAGCAGGCAGTGGCCTGCTGTATAGTATATATACAATATATACATTATTTATGGGGCCCCCAAATGCAATGGCCCTGCCTCTAAGATTTAATTTGTTGAGACTCTAATAGTCGGCAATTTGTTGAGACTCTAATAGTCGGTAAATTATTGTGTAGATTATAATAAAAAGTACATTTTTAATATATTAAATATATATTATTTTTGTATTGAATGTACATTATATAATATAATGTACACTCAGAACAAAAATAATGTATATCTCCTGAATATAATGTACATAATTTTACATTAGACAAAATGTGGACACAATAATGATTGCTAATAGTCCATCACAACCTTTCACCAAGCTTGCAATTGCGATGCCGATGCCCCAAGTCCAAGCCTCCTAGGTTCATTTGGGATAAAAGTGATGATGCCGGTAGATGAAGGTGCCATTGTCTTCATTTGTCAACGTCTTTGTTCGTTGCTATTTGCTCCATTGGGTAGCAAAGCAGAGAGGGACAAAGATGGAAAAATCAAGATGTATTTTTCACAAAGATGTACAGTAACACATCGATTGTATGTATGAAGAAGATTGTAAAATGGAATGGAAGATTAGAGAGAAAAGTAGAACACAAAGATAAACTCAAGAATTCAAGAACACAAGTTCTCCCTTTCATTATGCCTTGAACATGTATATATATACATCCATATAACCCTTTATTTTCTATAACATAAATAATGGAATAAATATAAGTTAAATGAAAGGTCTTGTGATAATAACAATAATAATAATAATATTTATAACAATTGGTGTATTCTTGATTTATTTAACAATCATTCTCCTCTCAATTATTTCATTTTTATTGAAAATGTATATAAGCACACCAAAAGCTAATTTTCTAATTAAATTAGTATTTTCTATATTTGAACCCCTTCAACATTCACATATTTGTCTAAAACATTCTTACAATAATTAATGAGTGAAAAATAACAACTTTCATTCCCTCTTGACCTCTTACAAATCTGGTCGACCCCTTTCAAAACAGCACTCGCACAAGGCTCATATTTCGAAAGGTTCAGGCCAAGAGGCCATCTTTATTATATATATATATTGATTGATGATTGATTGACTCTAATGGCCTAATACACACACAAAAGCTCCCCAGCTTAGTCAAAAGTAAACTCCATTTTCCACAATTATCTCACATCACCCCCACCCAGCTACTCAACTGCAGCCATGGCAATTCTTGAGGGTAAGACATCTTTCATTAACCCCTCTGCTGAAAATTTTCCATCTCCAGGGCTTGCCCAACAAGCTCAACCGCTACCATATGCTGCCTTTCCCACGAGGTCGTTGCCCAACCAATACTGGAACCCCGTTACGGAGATGGGGACTGCCGCGAATGCAGCGGCGTTGACCAAGTGGAAAATGAGTGTTGTTAGTCATCCACAAAGAGATGAAAATCACTCCGTTAATACAGAGTATGACGAGTTGTTCCAGATGCTCATCGACGAAGATGCAACGATGAAGTTTTCCTTGGGAAATTTTGACTTGATTAGCTCTTGGAATTATGCAGATCATAGTGAGGTTCAACAGTTACAGAAAGGGAAGGAAATGATGTGGCCAGAAAGAAATGATTGCCACCACTTGGATGTGGCCATTCAATCGCCGGGAGGAATGGTGGTGAGTTCACCAAGGACGAACTCGCCGCGAGCAGAAAGCAATGATGACCACGGTTCTTTTAATATAGAGGATCTTCTCAAAGATGGGTTGGATGTGCCCATTCAATCGCCGGGAAGAATGGTGGTGAGTTCACCAAGGACAAACTCGTCCGATGATTCCCTGGGAAGTTTTGACCCGGATAGGCTGTGGGGTGATAATGAGTATAGTGTGGTTCAAAAGTTGCAGAATGAATCATACTGCTGTTGGCATGTTGCCTGGACTTGAATCAGGTTGCAGGGGAAGGGTGATGCAACACACCCCATCATATGAATGCCGAATTCCTGCAACGAATGATGAGACAAACTTTGTTGGGTTAAAAAGAATTGATGCCATATCAAACAGATCAAAGGAAAAAGGCACCACCTGCGGGAGGCAGCAGAAATATAGCGGAATTACCCTCGAGGCTATTGAACAAGTGCTTAATAAGACACGTGATGTTGCTGCTCAAACTCTTAATGGTAAGCTGCGCTAACACTTATGTGACTTGATTGTTTTGTAATTGTCAATTTAATCTCTACTTTTTAATTTGAACAAATTTGATTATGGAATTATTTAAAATTTCATCATTTATATCTCTTTAGCACTATTCAGTCAATCAGCCGTTAGTTGCCCTTATTTGAGTTCCGAAAAAGTAAACTTAATTCTCGACTAGGTTGAAAAGTAGACTTTCGCTTGTGATCGAAAGGTAAGTATGTTTACTTCTCGGTCATACGGCGAAAGGTGCTTCTGCTTTCTGGCACTTATTGGTTACATCTAAGAAGTGTCGCACTCAAATAAGGGGCAACCGAAAGTAAACTTACTTCTCCTAGGTTAAAAAGTAGACTTTTGTAATTAGAAGGTATGTTTTACTTCTTAATCACACGGCCAAGAAATGCTTCTGCCACTTCTTGGTTACGTCCTAACGTCATAGTGCTAAAGGTATTTAATTGACGGAATTTTAAATAAATAAAGGACCAAATTCGTTAAAACTAAAAACTAAATTCATAGATGCAAAACAATTGAAAAACCAAAATAAAATACTAATTTTTCCTTTTAAGCTAATATACATGTGTTGTTTCTTTCCTAGAGGCACATTTACATTGTTTTTCTTGAAATATTTTTGTGCAGTTAGCCCATCCACATTGAAGCGAGCATGTCGGAAATTTGGCATTCCTAAATGGCCAATTCAGAAGAGGAAAAGGGGCAATTGCCCTCCCAACCCAAAACAAGCTACTAAGAAGCGTAAAGGAAGTGAACAATGTCCTGCAGTTGCTCTGCCTCCCGAACAAGCTGCCACACCTACACTCCAAGGCAATAGCACCATGTCCGTAAAGGTAACCTATAAGAATAATACCGTAAGGTTTGCGCTCTCATCCTCCTCAACGATGAAATATTTAGAGGAGCAACTGGAGACAAGGTTTGAAATAACACTAGACAATTTCTTTATCAAGTATCAAGATGAAGAAGATGAGTGGATTACACTAACGTGTGATTCAGATTTGAGGTACTGTATGGATGTGTTAAGTTCATCTGGCAAACTTGTGATCAGAATGATGGTCACTCCGAAATCTGACTGATCCATAGATGCAGCAGGACTCCAGTCTTTCTTTGTTCCCTTATGTTATTTCCACCTGCTTGCGTTTCTTTTTTTGATTATTTTTTGTGACCGAGAAAAATCTGTAATCATTATCTGAGAGTGTGCACGGGTCTTGTGATCTTTGCTAACAAAGTACTACAAGAAAGGAAAATCAACCTAGGTTGCTCATAGTTGACTAGCTCAAATTAATGTTGAGATTCGAACTCGTAACTTTGTAATTATAAATTAGTATTATTAATTATTTTGGATGGGTTACCCTTCTGTTTTGTTTTAGCAACTGGTATGGCATGTTCTCTTCCCTTTCCACTTTTTCTAATGTCAAATGAGACACGGGACCTACGTACAAATATTGCATATGCTGTTTTCTCATTGAACTTTGTGTAATGTGAAATGAGACAAGGGAACCTTGGAAATATTGCATGTTCTCTTGCATTGGTACTTTTTCTAAATGTGAAACGAGAAATATTCTCCCCTACCCTATATAATGAGTAAATATTCAAAATGGTCCCTCGATTATAGCTAAATTCACAAATTGATCATCGACTTTCAATTTCAACCAATTAAGTCTTTAACTTTGCATTTTTTACACGATTTGATCCTACGTCTATTTGACCGTTTGTTGACCGTGATCTCTGAGGATATATATGTAATTTCGTGCATGGACCTTATTGGAATTTTTCGTTTGGCAAAATTAATGGTAATGCTTCTATTTGTTCCTGAAATTGATTCAGACTATGTCGTAATTGTTACTTGGTCTAGAGTGCTACGTAGATCATGATCTATAGTAAAATTTACCCTCTAGAAGCACTTTGGGCAAAACCGATCTGAGTGACCTATGAATCTATGATCCCACAAAGAAAACAAAAACTTGGGTCTTTCATGACGAAAGTCTACCCATGGGCCATCGGTATCCAACTAGTAGGGTGTGTGCTTGAATCCAACTTTGGAGAGGGGAACTTCAGAAGGGAACACGTTTGGTTGGAGTTTTGCCGTGACAAGGATATGTTGTTTGACATTCTATTTAATAAAAAATGGCCAAAAGTTTACAAATTTTCAGCTGTGTTTTTGACATTCTATTTAATTTGTAACTATGCTTAACTTCTCCAAGTGTGAAAACTGAGAAAGAGTAGGTAAGGTTTACAAATTGTAACTGTGGATGGATGTTTATTATTGTTCATGAATATAATTCATGATATTCTATTGTTCATGTTTTGTTTTTTGTTTTGCCATAATGTTGGCGTGTGAGCATCCCATCCAATATTTTTTGAAAAAGGAGACGCAATAAATTTGAAGTAGTCTAGTAAAATAAGTAACAAGCTAAGTGCCAAAGGAGTGCACTGGTGTGCAGGGGCAGATCCAACAAATTACGTGAGTGGGGGCGTAGTTCAAATGACTTTAGAAATGTCAATGATAAAATATCGAACACTCATAATATGGTTTAAATATAAAATACATTATAAATTATAATATAATATTTATGATATTTGGATAGGGTTAAATATTAAAACAATTTGAAATGCTACAAAAATATTTATGGCAAAATGTACGTGAAACATAATCGTTTAGATAAAAATAGTTTGAATAGAAGAGATAGTATATTCATAAATACTTAAATTATAATTTTTTTTTAATTAGATCAACTTTAAATTTTATTAAATTAATTTGAATATAATATAAACTTGCATTGTGGACTACATTAACTGAATGATTCACAAAAAAAAGTAGACTTAAAAAATTATTTAATTCATTAAAGGATTGGAAGGACTAAAATAAAGTAGAAGGGCTAAAATAAAGAAAAAAAAAACTAAAAAAATACTACTAATGGAATTGGATCCCATGACATACCCTACCATAACAAATCCAAGGTTTCAATCAACTAGACTACTAAACACTTTAGTGATTCCTATGTTTATATATATATATATATATATATATATATATATATATATATAAAGGTTTGGGAGGGGTGAAGGGCACTGCCCCCATGGTAAATCCGATAATGGGTGTGATTGTATTCACCCAATTAAGAAATTCTATGAACCTTAAATGCTTGTATACAAATGACCACAATAAAACTAATATGAATCCTGATCTTGCTATTATTATCAAAATAAAGTTTTTCAACTTATTTTAGATTGATTGGCTACTTGAGTTGTACTCAGAACATGTTATTATACATATCATTACAAAAAGCTGCTGGCGTAATACCATACACTAAACAAACCTAGAATGGTTCCACCATTAGAATGGCAAAAATGTGTAATGTAGTAACATAATCAGTGGCGGAGCCAGGAAATTTTGTCAGTGGGGGCAGAACATTACGACAAAAAAAATATATTTTTTAAAAAAATGAAACACTTAAAAGTATAATTATAAATATTTTTGGATATAAGTAAAAAATAAAACATATCAAAACTTTATAAAAATATTTATAATAAAATATGAAACATAATTAATTTGATAAAATAATTAGAATAGAAAATAAATTATAAAATACACATCTCATTTTATATATATGAAATTGTGTTGAAGCAATAGCCTAATAATTAATAATAAAAAGTCATAAAACTTATTTAAGCACAACAAGATTCAAACCTAATAATTAATAATAAAAAGTCATAAAACTTATTTAAGCACAACAAGATTCAAATCCTGGACCTTACCAAAGGCCAACCACACACCCAACCAACCGAACTAAAGCAATACTTATTTAAATTCTTGTGTTTTATTATACTAATACTTAAAACCTGTTCTATATATACATATATACATACAAGGATAATATAGGGGTGGGGGTGGGGGAGGGAGGGCAGCTGCCCCCACTGCCCCCATGCTGGCTCCGCCCCTGAACATAATATCTCAGAAGACTTGCATGCATGGACAGATCGAAGTTGAAACAAGAACAGAAATGGAGGGGATTTCAGAGAAATTAAAGGGAAATACAAAGAAGGAAAAATGCATGAGAAATCATTGTCTGAAAACACTCAAATTGCAAATAAGGAATATAAATAATAACAACTAACACCACATGAAAACTAACTAACTAGGGCTAGATCGAATGTGGGATATGATCATAATTCATAAGCGAGCCAAGTCCTCCCTCTCAATTTTCTCAGCATCTACATACGCATGCATACAGATGTTTGCAATGGTGAAATATGGAATCCGGCCAGCCAAATGATGTGGCTTCTCATCAGGTAGAAGTGTAGAACTCCTCCACAAATCTAAGCCGTATTAATTAGTCAAAATTCATTCTTAAAGAAAAAAGAAGTTGAGAACACATACAACAAAATGCAATGCAAGTAGGTATGGTAGGCGCCTAGGCGGGGAATTGAAGAAGTCCGGAAATGAGTCTTGCAACTATGGGAGCTTCATTCTGATGATCTTAGCATGCATATCTATCCATGCTGTTAAGCAATTCCAAATCACAGGTTAGGGGGTAATACACTCATATATAGTTGAGGGGAGGAAGAGAAAGGAAACTAACATTATTATGGTATCATTTTCAATTCATAGATTACCCTTTATGGACATGGCGATATAACCTTGGAGTTCTTGAGGCGGCAGAGCAGGACATGGTTGACTTCCCTTATGCTTCTTAACAGCTTGTACATTTTCTTTTTGGCTGAGAGAGGAATTGGGGCTTTTTCCCTTGAGATTTGGGCATCCAGTGCCAGTGCCAGTGCCAAACTCTCGGCATGCTCTCTTGAATGGATATGGCATAACTGCACAATATAATGGAGATTATTCAAGAAAAGTTAGCAAAAGTGTCTCAGCTCTGAGAAAGTAGTAGTATTGACTATTGAATTAAAGCAAGAACCACCTCGCTCTATATACTAAGAAAGAAACTATTGAATACTACTCCAATAAATATATGAATATAATAAAACTGTACTGTACTGTTAGCAGCTCACCATATGAATTTTAGAATCATCTCCACGACTCTTGTCAAGCAGTAGTTCAAGAACCTCGCGGGTAATCCCATTATCTTTCTGCCACCTGCTGATGGTGTCTTTTGCCTTTGAACTACTACTACTGTTTCCTTTGGCATCAATTGATCTGTTTAACCCAACAATTATTGCTGCACAGGATGATTCGGGAATTTGCTCTTCACTTGATGAGATCTGCTGCTGCTGCTGAATCATCCCTCCCCTGCATTCTGCTTCAAGTGAAATGCCAACACTATGATTCTTAATTTTCATGGTCGTACCAACAACTTGTAACTCCACAACCATTTCCAGAAAAACTCTATCCATGTGCTCCAACAGCCTCTCCCTGCAGTCCAGATGGACCAGATATAAACTTTCCAAGAAGTCCATAAACATCCTGTTTAGGCAGACCAATAATGTGTGCACCCTTCCTCTATTGCTTTGTTGTTCACGTGCTATTGCTAGTAGGTATAGCCAAATGTCAACGGTGTGTTTCATTTTTCCTAAATACAGCAGCACTCTTTCTACAACATCCGGTAACCATTTATTCCTATATTCTGTATGTAGTAGCCAAACTTGTAAACCTAGCACCAATAATTCTTTCTTATTAGGTAACAGTCTGAAATCATCCTTATTATGTAACAGTCTGAAAGCTTTCCCCGGCTTGCGAGTTAGCACCAATACTTCTTTCTTAGCTAACACTCTGAAATCTTCCACCGACTTGCAAGTTACCATCAATAATTCTTCCTTATTAGCTAACAGTACGAAAATTGACTTGCGAGTTAGCCCAAATAATTCTTTCTTATTAGGTAACAGTCTGAAATCTTCTGTCGCAGTTAGCCCCAATAATTCTTTCTTATTGGTCTGCATTACAGCCATATTCTGAAAATGAAATTCTGGGCGGAGCAAATAGGAAACGTTAACTGATAACCCAATTCGCTGCCCTTCTTCTTCTTCTTCCCTATTCCGTGACTCTATAACCGCAGCACCAAAATCTTCATTACCCAACAGAGAGCAATCCAGGTCAAAGCTTCCTAGGGAATCATCGAACCACGACGGATAGTTCCCCATTATCCTTGATGAACTCGCCATCATGTCAGTTGGCATTCGATTAACAGAGTGATGACCATTTGTTTGTGGATGACAACTGCCCCAGTTCTGTTGCACCATCCCTCCCAAGCTTCCTGGTTCAAATGCAAGCGAAGTACCAAGGGTTTGATTCTTTGGCAAGACGGGGCCGGAATCACCGGACGGCAGGGACGAGCTCACCATCATTCCTCCCTGTAAATTGTGCATATTGAACAACCACCCAACCTGCTGGTTAGAATACTTTTCTACTGTATTAGCATAGTGATCATCGTCTCCTCTAATTTGCGGTGGTTGCGGATGACCAACAAAACTAATATCCCCTTCCCTCATTTTCAACTTCATCAATGCTGCTGCTGCTGCTGTATTCGTGGTGGTTCCCAAACCATTAGGCCGCTCAAGAATCTTGGACACTCCTTTCCCACTCCCAGTAGGAGGTGGCAGTTGAGCTTGAGCTTGAGCTTGTTGGGCCAGAGATGGCAAATTTTGAGATTTTGGGTGGACTTTCATTCTGATTATAGTCTGGCCAGATGATCTTAACACATTCATACCGTGCTCCAATCCCGAATCAGACATTAGGGTAATCCATTCATCTTCTTCATCTTTATATGTGATATAAAAATTTTCTATTGATATTTCAAACTCTCCTCCCAATTTCACCTTTAACCAGAGCATAGTTGAGGGGTACGGGAGCAAAAACCTTATGGTATGCTCTTTATATGTTACCTTTGCGGACATGGTGCTATTACCTTGGACTATATTTGTAGAAGTTGTGGCTTCCAATTCTGGAGGAGGCAGAGCTAGAGCTGGAGCAGGACTACGTGGTTGAGTTCCTTTATGCTTCTTAACACCTATTTGATTTTGGTTGAGAGAGGAAATGGGCCGTTTTCCCCATCTAGTGATGCCAAACTCCCGGCATGCTCGCTTCAACGTAGATGTGCTAACTGCATAATATATATAACACGGAGCTGAGGGAGATTCAAGAAAAGCTAGTAACTAAAGGTGTCTCAACTTAGTTCTCAACTCACCAAAGCAACTATGGTATTTGATAAATAGGTGTTAACTTATTGAATTAGTGAGTTTGATTAGTTAATAATAATCAGTGTAGAAAAATATAATAAATTAATTGTTTGTTAATAATTGATCAATTACAAAAATAATTTTTTCAAAAAACTTATTGCTTTTTGAATTTTAACATTCTGAAACAATAAATTGGTACACAAAACTATTTAAATAAATACTCATATTGATTGTTTAATCAAGTCAAACAGTTAATAGTGATCAAATAAGTTAAAATTGACTGATAATTTAATAAGTTAATTATGTTACCAAATCAAACAAATAATATTGGTCAAATTATATATATATATATATATATATATATATATATATATATATATATATGAAAATTTGTAAAGCGCAGCACCGAAACTGAAGTTGTAACACAAACAATTTGTAACGCAGTTCGGGCAAACAACCCTAATCTGCGAGGCACTTCTCAATTTGAGAACTTGCCTAAATCCACTAAAAGCTCAATATTTAAAGTACACTGTTTGGAACCTGAGATTACACAATAGAATGATCTTTCCTACCAACTATTGAAACCTAAACACATGTACTACTTTCTAGGGGAATTTAGTATCCTATTCTCAAAGACTCTCGTACCTCACAAGATTAATGTTGAATGCTTGAGGTCTACAATAAAGGACATCACCTATTTATAGTAGCTATTCCTAACAGATTCGTGAATAACAAACTATTCCTAATCAAAATAGAACTAGAAAATCTTCAACAACAAATCCCCTTAGAACTAGTATTCTTCAATAACTATTCCTCTTAGTACTGATATTCCTTTATAGAACTGGAATTCTTTTTGCACATAACTTTGACAAAATACTTTGAGTCAACATTCTCCCCCTTTGTCAAATTTTTGGCAAACACCTTGGTCTCTGTCTTTCTCCCCCTTAGTTGATGCCACAGTGGTGTTTGATTGATGGTAGATTAATGACAGGTTAGATCACTATCCCATGTGTAGCTTTTATCAGATGATCTTTTCCCCATCATAACACATTCATGTTTTTGGTTGTAGACTTTACAATTCTCTTTGGAAAATTCTACTTTGAGTTCATCATCACACAGTTGACTTATACTGATAAGGTTTGCTTTGAGTCCTTGTACCAAAAAGACTCTTGGTAATCTGGGCAGTCCATGGACATTCAAGGTACCACTTGCGATAATCTGTCCTTTTCCTCCATCTCCAAAAGTGACATGCCCTTCATTTTTGTACTGGATATTCTCAAGATAATGTGGATTTCCTGTCATATGTCTTGAACATCCGCTGTCAAAATACCAAACACTTTGTTCTTGGCTTGTTTCTGAGGTATACGCAACAGCTTGTGTTTGATCCTTTCTTACCCATACTTTCTTGCTGTTATTTTTGCTTTGTACTGTCCAATCTCTGTTGTTTTGTCTGTAATAGAGATCATTTTGTCTTTTGAAGCAGTATGCCTTTATGTGTCCCAATTTGTGGCAGTAATAACATCTGATTCTCCTTCAGTGTTGAAAGTGATGTTGTGACACCTCAGGATTTTCAGAAGAGTGGCTTTCACTGGACGCTGGATTTGGAGATCTAGGCCTTCCATCTAGTGCCTTGATTTCTTGTAACAGTTTGGCCTCTCTGTTTTTAGATTCTAATAATTCATTTTGAGTTTCTTTGAGGCGTTTTTCTTCTCTATCTTTTTCACCTTTTAGAAACTGATTTTCTTGCATGAGCTCTAGATTCACTTTGATGATTTGTTCCCATTTAGCATACAATTGGGTATATGACTCTAGCAGTTCTTGCATATCATTTTCGTTTTCGTTGTCATTCTCATGATTTGCGGTGAATGCTACGAAATTAGTGTTGGTGTCTTCTTCACTATCTGATTCATCGCTTAGTGTTGCCACATATGTTTTGTTCTTCCTTTTAAAATATGTTGGACATTCTGACTGGATGTGTCCAAACCCTTTGCACTCGTAGCACTGAATTCCTTCAGGTTTTAGACTCTCCCTTCCTTTTGAAATAGATTGATTTTGTCCAGTTGGGAAGTTCCCTTGATTGATTGAAGCACTTTTGCTTCTAAATTTGTTGAATTTTTTGAGAACTCTGTTGAAATTCTTTGTTAGGAGAGCAATTGATTGTTCCATGGTTTCAGTATCAATTTCTGGACTCTCTTTCTGCTTTGATTGGAGCGCAATTCCTTTGTCATTATTTTTCCCTTTTTTCAATATCTCAAGCTCATATGATTGAAGATTTCCCATTAGATCACTGAGTTTGTAGGTGTTTAGATCTTTGTTTTCTTGGATGGCTGTAACCTTTATCATAAATCTCTCAGGTAAGGAACGTAGGACCTTTTTGACGAGCCTAGGTTCAGGAATAGGTTCGCCTAGGTTAAACGCATCTCCAGCAATCCCTAAAACTCTTGCACTAAACTGTGAGATATCCTCATCTTCTTCCATTTTTAAATTCTCAAACTGTGTTTGTATCATTTGCAGCTTGGATTGCTTAACAGAAGTATTTCCTTCGTGATGATCACATAGTATATCCCATGCAATTTTAGCTATGCCAGTGGTAGCGATTAGTTTGAAAGTATCTTCACTTACCGCTCCATATATGGCATTCATTGCTTTTGAATTGTAATTATATTCTCTTCGCTCTTCTTCATTCCATTCTGCTTTAGGTTTTTGATTACCTTTATCATCAACTGGATTCTTCCATTCTTTCTCAACAGCATCCCAAACTCCTTCTCCTTGTGCCAAAATATAGATTTTTATTCTAGCTTTCCAGTAGGAGAAATTTGTACCAAAGAGAGCAGGGGGCCTGGTGCTTGACAATCCTTCTCTGGGAAACTCCATTAGGATCATGCTAATAACTTAAGCAGTTTGGCTCTGATACCAATTGAAAATTTGTAAAGCGCAGCACCGAAACTGAAGTTGTAACACAAACAATTTGTAACGCAGTTCGGGCAAACAATCCTAATCTGCGAGGCACTTCTCAATTTGAGAACTTGCCTAAATCCACTAAAAGCTCAATATTTAAAGTACACTGTTTGGAACCTGAGATTACACAATAGAATGATCTTTCCTACCAACTATTGAAACCTAAACACATGTACTACTTTCTAGGGGAATTTAGTATCCTATTCTCAAAGACTCTCGTACCTCACAAGATTAATGTTGAATGCTTGAGGTCTACAATAAAGGACATCCCCTATTTATAGTAGCTATTCCTAACAGATTCGTGAATAACAAACTATTCCTAATCAAAATAGAACTAGAAAATCTTCAACAACAAATCCCCTTAGAACTAGTATTCTTCAATAACTATTCCTCTTAGTACTGATATTCCTTTATAGAACTGGAATTCTTTTTGCACATAACTTTGACAAAATACTTTGAGTCAACAATATATATATATATATATATATATATATATATATATATATATAATGATAATTGAACTACATGCTCCATTAAATCTCATCTATCTTTGAATATTGTTATAGGGGGAAATCACACTTTTGGTCCTCCAATTAGTGCCCAAATTGCAATGTGATCCTCACTTTCCAATTTGTACAGAATTGGTTCCTCAATTATTCCCCCGTTAGTCAATTTAGTCCTTCTGTGAGGTAATTCGTTTAACACCGTTCACAAAAGGACTAAATTGATTAACGGGGGAATAATTGAGGGACCAATTCTGTCTAAATTGAGAAGTGAGGATCACATTGCATTTTGGGCGCTAATTGAGAGACTAAAAGTGCGATTTCTCCTTATTAGAATAATAATAATAATAATAATAATAATAATAATAATAATAATAATAATAATAATAATCCTTTATATAATAAAGCTATATGGTTTGGGAAATAATTAATGTTACAATTAATGCCACAACATCCTTTATTATAAATAAAAAAAAAAAGCACAACATTTAAAAAATAAAATAGCTATATATTATATAATCATATAAAAAATATACTTTTGAAAAATAAAATAGCTATATATTATATAATCATATAAAAAATGTGTTCAATTAGAGTTTAAATTTACACATACAAAATTTGAAATTTGCTTTCCAAATGTAATTATCTTAGTTATTATTCGTATTGTGAAAATTATAATATAGATGAAGTACAATTAAGAATAAATCAATGTAATTATGTAAATTCTCTAAGTTTATTTGAATATGCACATAATTAGAGATTATATTAACCATACAAAATTTTAATTTTAATTTTAATTTTAATTGTAATTTTGTATTCTATAAAAATAATAAATACTTGATCAATGGAAGCTCAAAAATATTATTATATTAAATAATTTAAAAAATTTTAGTTTTTTTTATTTTTTATTTATATTTATAATAACATAATTTTTTACAAAATAATAAATACTTTGACCAATGAAAGCTCAAAAATATTATTATATTAAATAATTTAAAATATTTTAGTTTTTTTATTTTTTATTTATATTTATAATAACATAATATTTTCTCGTGTTTCGCGCGAGTGAATTACTAGTAATAATAATAATAATAATAATAATAATAATAATAATAATAATAATAATAATAATAATAATAATAATAATAAATTATTATAATAATAAACCACCTGTACTCTACTGTTAGCTCAACTCACCTCCAAGAATGATAGCAGCATCATCAAGTTTGTGATCAAAAAGTTGTTCAAGAACCTCACGAGTAATTCCATAATCTTGTTGCCACCTGCAGATGGTAGTGTCTGTTTTATTTGCACCGCTCCTTTTTAAGCCAACGCCGCCATTTCTTTTTCCACCAAGACTTTGCTCATTCTTTTCTGAGCCGGCGGCAGTATTCACTTCTTCCTGCATTCTACCTGTAAGAGAAGCATCCATATAATTTTTTGTGATTTTTAGGTGCCACATAGAAATGAGAGGAGGGAGGGAAAAATAAAAGAAAAAAAGAATCTGACAATTCAAAAAAAAAAAAAAAAAAAAAAAAAAGAATCTAACAATTTAAAAAAAAAAAAAAAATCAAAATCAAAACAAAGGTCTTCGAGTCGAGTGGCCGCCAGCGTGTACTTACTTCAAATATTAGCATTTGGACGATAACAGGAATCAAATTCTACTTTTCAAAAAAAAATAAAAATCAAATTCTTAAAAATATTAATGAGTTTGAATAAAATGAGTGACTTTGTTCTATAAATGGAAATCAAAATAAATAAATAAATAAATATTTATTTATTTATTTATTTATTTATTTAAAATAGAAATAAAGGTCAAATAGGTCATCGAACTGCACACAATAATACAATCAGGCCACTGAACTTAAAAAAATAACAATTAGATCCCTGAACTAATAATTTTCTTGTCAATTAGTCTAATTTGTAAATTTTCTAAGTTGCTAGCAGGTCACATTTAATTTAAAATATTTTTTTTTTTAATTTAAAATATTTTTAAAAATATTTATTATTTAAAATTAAAAAATAAATAAAATTTGCCTCCGGCCATGGATTCGACTCCATGGCCGGAGACGAAGAAGTTATCTTCGCCTCCGGCCAGAGGCGAAGAAGTTATCTTCGTCTCCATGGCCAGATACGAAGACATCTCCAACCATGGAGACGAATCCATGGCCGAAGACGATCTGTTTTTTTTTTTTTTTTTTTTTTTAAGTTTTAAATAATTATTTTAAATAATAAATATTTTAAAAAATATTTTAAATTAAAGGTGACCTGCTAGCAACCTAGAAAACTTACAAATTAGATTAATTATAAGAAAATGGTTAGTTTAGGGATCTAATGGTTGCTTTTTTAGATTCAGTAGCCTAATTGAATTATTGTGTGCAGTCGATAGCCCATTTAACCCTTATTTCTTTAAAATAAATAATAATATATAATAAACATTTATACCCATACATATATGTTAAAATTCAATACTTGAAATAGTAAGATTTGATTCAAATAGTACAATAACGTAACGAAAAACAGTAATCCATATCAAAAACTCCCCGACTAAACACACCTTAAATGTTGGCGTTTTCTTTAATTTGACCCCTTCCCTTTCCTTTACTTTTTAACCCAGCAACATTTCTTTCTTCATCACGGAATTTTCCCTTCACTTGATGTTGAGTTGTGCGTACGTGTTGCATTATCCCTACAATATTTTTTTAAAAAAAAAAAAATCACTCTTTTATACTCCGTAATATAATAGAGCTCCTCATATCCTTCTTCTTTTTTTTTTTTTTTTTTTTTTTTTTTTTTTGTATGACTAAAAAAAAAAAAAAAAAAAAAAAAAAAAAAAAAAAAAAAAAACTAGTGTCACCTTAACTCATTTTCGACTTCATCATTGCCGCTGTACTCGCGGAACCTCTTTCACGCGCCGCCATGGGTTGGGTGTTTTCCACTCTCGATAGGACCGCCGTTGTGAGATCACTACCCGTGGAGAGAGGCGGCGTTTGTATTATTTTCAGGAACTGTAATGGAGCTTTGTCAAATTGTGTATTGTGGTCGTCCAAAACGCCCAGTCACCCATATAACCATGGCCGGCCAGTTGCCTTTCTGGACCTTTTGATAAGTTTGACCTCAAACGCCCAACGCCCATCTATTAAAGCTCATTTGTTATTTTCACATAAAAAATATATATAATAGTTAATATGTTTGGTATTACTTTAGAAATATAGCAATTAAATTATTTGAAAATTAGTTATTATGTTATGTTCATTAAAGTTTTTTTATGAACTTTTTAAAAAAGTTTAATATAACCTTACTATATATAAATATTAAAAAAGAGAAAATTACACTTTTGATCCTATGACTATAGGAGGGTGGTAATTTCAGTTCGTGACTTTTAAAACTAACAGATTTAGTCTTTTTAGTATGCTTTTTTTTTTACACATTAAGTCCTTCCGGCTAATTTGCCGGTAGATTTTCGCCGGAAAAACAAATTCATTTGTTTATTATTATTTTTTTTTTGGGGGGGGGGGGGGGGGGCGGTAAAATGGTCACAAATTTCTGAGTAACAAGGGGATAAACGGTGGCTTATATTTCCTTGCTTAAAATGGACGCCGCACGTGTCGTTTAGCGAGTTGGCTTCCAAACACGGTCCTATAATGACACTGTGGTTAGGCTCAATGAGCACGATGGTGATTTCCTCCGACGAAGCCGCCCGTGAGATGTTCAAGAATCACGACGTGGTGCTCGTCGACCGGAAGATTTACGAGGCGATGAAGGGAGATTTCGGGAACAAAGGGTCGCTCATTACCGCCCAATACGGCCTGCACTGGCAGATGTTGCGGCGGCTGTGCACTACGGAGTTTTTCGTCACGAGCAGGCTCGACGCCCTCCGAGGGGTGCGCACGAAATGCATAGACCACATGGTGAGGGTACATGGGAGAAGCCGGAAACTCCGGCACGGCGGCGATCGACGTAGGGCGGTTCTTCTTCTTGATGTCGTTTAACCTCATCGGAAACCTCATGTTCTCGAAGGACCTGCTGGATCCGAGATCGGAGAGGGGCGCCAAGTTCTTTTACCATGCAGGAAAAGTGATGGAGTTCGCGGGGAAGACATTTGTGACCATTTTACCCCCCAAAAAAATTAATAAACAAATGAATTTGTTTTTCCGGCAAAAATCTATCAGCAAATTAGCCGGAAGGACTTAATGGGTAAAAAAAAGCATACTAAAAGGACTAAATCTGTTAGTTTTAAAAGTCATGAACTGAAATTACCACCCCCCTATAGTCATAGGACCAAAAGTGTAATTTTCTCTATTAAAAAATATAATAAATAATTGTGAATTTATAAAATACCTGTAAATTAATAAATTATATCTCAACATTTTTAAATTTGTGACAAGAATATTCAAAATAGTATGTGTGTAAAAAAGATTACTAAATCATCAAATTAATTAAGTACCCACAAATTAAACTCAAATTAAAAAATAATATCATCTAGGCTTAGTTGTCTCACTGGTCCTTATATGTGAATATGATATAGGTCTGGTCGGGTCAATATGAAAATGTACTATTTATATTGGAGAAAATGTAATAGTAATTAGAAATAAAGTGTTTGTTATTTATAACAGAAAATATAATTATTTTGAGGATAAATGTAATACTTTTACATTTTCATGTAAATGTATTACACTTTTATAAAAAAAAAATTACATTTTTCCTATATAAGTAATAAACAATTTATTCCTTATTAGTATTACATTTTCCAGATCAGTATAAATTACATTTGATCTTGATCCAACTAATCTCACATACAAAGATATGTAAGATAGTCTTACACAAATTTTTGCTCCATATATATACACACGTTCAAACAAACAAACAAAAAGAAAATTCCTTAATCAAAGGAAAACAAATTGCAAAGCAAACATATCTCTATATACATAAGCACATTGACGCCCCCCTAACCTCCCCACCACCCTCCCCCCCACCCCCCCCCCCCCCAAAAAAAAAAAAAAAAAAAAAAAAGAGAGAAAAAAAAAACATCGTAGGTACTTGGTGAGAGCTGGGAAGCATCATTGTTACATTTGTAATGGCAAAAGTGATAAATTTCTTATGTTTATAAAAGAGGTCTTTAAGCTTTAACATAGAGCTAAAAGAAATAAATATATAATTAAATAAATTCTGTATATTTTTAATCACCTAGGAAAAATACTTTTATCCACTTAGAATTTTCTTTTTTTGATATCACTTATTAATTATGATAACGGAATTAGATTCCTTATTCACGGAAACTTAAAAAGTCAAATATTGCATCAAACGTAAAAATTATTTCAGTCTCTTGAGGCCCAAATGCCCTTTTGACAATTATTATTATATGGACCTTGATCCACACAATTGTGTAGACTATAAATTAAAAGTACATTTTTAATATATTAAGAGTATATTATTTATGTACGTAAGGTATATTTTTTTAAAGTACATTTTTAAAGAAACGTTGTTGTGCGCAACGCGTGCACTGAATGCTCCAGGTGACACGTCAGGCGCGCTTGACAATCTCCTTAATTTATTATTATTATTATTATTATTATTATTTTTTTCTATCTTTTTTTCTCTCTTCTCCCATATTCTCTTTCCTAATCAACCCCCTCACAAAAACTCTTTAAAAAACCAAACTATCTCTTACCACAAAGTAATCTCTACTATTATGGATGCTCTATAACAACAACAACTGCAATCAGTTACGTTCCAACAAAATTGGTACCCGATCAACACAATGTGGAGTAAGGGTCCACGGCCTCTGCCGATGTGCCAGCACAGGTCGTCGACGGGGCCTCCTCAGTATAAGGTGTTGGCCCGGGATCCGTGACATCAGGAGGGAGAACGACAAGCAAGGTGGCAAAGTCATCATCCTTTAAAGACTTGCGTAGGTTTGGGTGGATATCAGTTTGCATCTTTCTCTTCCCGTCAAAAAAATCCATTTTCAATTTCCAATTTTCTAAATAGAAATATGTGCTAGTAAATATTTGTTTTTCTGTTTTTTTTTTTTTTTCTTAAAAAAATTTTCGAAATGGAAATATGTAGTGTTTTGGCAATGTGTAGTTTCAGCAACTGCATTATGGAATTTACTTGGTCAAGGGCGACGGCTCGGCTGAATAGTGATGACACTGACACACTGTTGCATGCGCCTTGTTTTTAATCCATAAAGTGCACCTTGCGGGTTCGGAGAAAAAAACAAATATATAAAAGATGGGACTCATACAGTAAAGGCCGGGACAATATATTGAAAGGATCGGAATATAAGAATATTTTTCAAAAGAGTCACATGCATGGTGTACTCCATCTTTATATTAAACTAAATAAGTATTAACAAGATATTTACATCAAATTAATCACTCCTAGAAAAAAGTAAGTTTATATTAAGAGTTTGGATGAGAGTTCATGCACTGGTGGATCTAAAAATTTTTTCTAGTGGAAACAAAACATTAAAATAAAATAGATAGTTTGAAGAAAAAAATTAAAACACTTAAGAAGTATAGTTATAAATATTATTAGATATGAACGAAAAATAAAACACATCAAAACTTTATAAAAATATTCATAATAAAATATAAAACATAATTAATTTGATAAAATAATTTGAATAAAAAACACATTATAAATCGCACATGTAAAAAATCTCACCATTAATTAATATTTAAAAATTATAAAGAAACTTATTAAAAATCATAAAGAAACGCCAATAATAATAATAGTAAGAAAAAAAACAAAGCTATGTTAAAAGTTGAAACCACACTAATATTTTGCCTTAAAAGTAGTGAATGGGAAAGTAGTGGGACCACACTAATATTTTGCCTTAATGGCCTGTTTGGTTGGGCGTAATTTGGCTGTAGTTGAATTGCAATTCAGTGGAAGCCACAATTACGCCGTTTGGTTGGAGGGAATTGCAATTCCACAGAATTGCAATTCCCTCCTTTTGCTGAATTGCAATTCATGGGCGCTCCCCTATGAATTGCAATTCGGTGGTTGTGGGAAAAGAAAAAAGGGATGAAATGACAAAAGTACCTTTAATTATTATTACACAAGGACATTTTAGTCTTTATATCACTTCTTTCATTTTCTATCCAATAATTCTATTCATCTCTACCAAGCAATGTAAAATGAATTCCTACTTTATTTCCACATTATTCTTTTCCCATCCCAACCAAACGCCTGTAATTTGAATTCCTACTTTATTTCCACATTATTCTTTTCCCATCCCAACCAAACGCCATGTAAAAGTAGTGAATGGGAAAACAATGGGTGTGTTGTAAAATTCAAACCCTTGCCCTTTCTCAAGATAAACCACGCCCTTTGCCAAATGATCTAACACCTCTATTGTTTACCATTATCAATTTTCTTTTAGTTATTATAAATCATGTACTATATATACATATATACATACAAGGATTATATATGGGGTGGGGTGGGGTGGGGTGAGTGGGGGCAGCTGCCCCCATTGTAGGTCCGCCCTTGAGTCCATGCATGTAGTATTGGTAGTCTAGGTAAAAAAAACCCGACATTTGGCTCTACTGAGCTATTGAGCCACCGTGATTTACATCCTTTTAAATGTTTTGTCAGGTTGGAGTATGGGCCTTTAGGGTTGGAGATTCAACCTTTTGAAAGAAGTCTAGGTAAAAAATGTAATTAGTGCCAAGAAAAATATATTATTGTCTAAATATCAAACACTAGTTGCTAAACAAACCGGCCAAGAATAATTTAAACACAAGAAGGAAGAAATGCAAGTGGGTTGTTTAAAGAAAAAATAAAATGCAAGGGGGTAGGTTGGTAGGTAGAAGAGAATGAAAGGAGAAGCGTCCATGGTTCACTCGTGTATATCTCGGTGACCTTAAAATCGGGTTCAAGATAGCATCAAATAATAAATTTAAAAGCGTTCTAGTATGTTATTGGCAAATTATTTTGTGGACGGAAAATACTATATGTACTTTAATTCAGTACTTCGATCTAATTTTTATTCTTAATTACACTTAAAATATTAATGTAGACATTTTTACAGGGACTTATATGAAGAAAATAACTTATTACAGTCCGTCATATCAGAGAATAAATTTGAGGGAGTAAAATTTAAAAGTACATGTAGTAGAATTTTTGTGGATCACGGTCCACATAGTTGTGTAGACCGTGAATACAAAATACAATTTTTAATATATTAAAAGTATATTATTTGTATACTGAATATACACTATTTGATAATATAAAAGAATAATGTATTTTTAAATAATATACTTTTAATATATTAAAATGTACTTTTTATTTATTTGGTAATCGCCACGTCAGTACCATTTTAGGTCAACAAGTCATTTTAGACCTAATTGCATGATTTTGTGTTGTTCAGAGACCCAATTGCATTGTTTTCGAGTTCGATGGCCTAATTGCACTTTGGGTGTATAGTTCAGTGACCTATTTGACCCTTATTCCTTTTTCTTTTCTTTTCTTTTTTCTTTTTATGTAGATCTCAATACAAATGCCTACTTCACGTTGTGAGAGTAAAAATTAAGAGTAGAAAATAAGAACACAAATTGTATTTTCCAATACTAATAACACCTTAATTAGTCGATGCTAAACTGTTTCAATACACATGTCCTTATTCTATTTGTATAGTGATAACTAGTAGGTGCACTCGCGCGATGCGCGGCTATATATATATATTATGATATATATACAGTATAATATAATTAGATGAAAAAATATATAGTTTGAATTCGTAATAGTATGATATATATACAATATAGAATATAGTTATTAGACCTTTAAAAATGTGAAATGAAAAGTAGTGATTTTATTCGACATTGATGAAAATAGTAGTTTTATTATACATTAAGAGACTCTACCTATATAGTACATAAAATATGACGTATAATATAATAAGAATAAGAAACCTAATAAGAAACGTATTATTGAAACAAATTGTTAATTGTTATTATACATTATTGAAAACTTCTTTGTACACAACATTTTTAGTCGTACTAAGACATGGTACACTTTCCCCGCAAATCAAAATTTTCAAACCCCTGGGGTTACTAACTCTTGAAACAGCTACGTATAGTTGTCCATGGTTAAAGACCGGTTTTTTCAACAACAACCCAACTTTAGCAAGCGTTTGTCCTTGACTTTTGTTGATTGTCATGGCATAGGATAGCATCAAGGGAAATTGCTTTCGTTGAAATTTGAAAGACAATCTAGGATCTGACGGTGTAAGAGACATCCTAGGAATCAATACTCTGGTTCCTGCATTTGTACCGCACATGATTTGGCCTTCCAACACATGGTCAGCCAACCTTGTAACAATCAACCTTGTACCGTTGCATAATCCTAATGTGTGATCAATATTTCGCAACAGCATAACAGGTGATCCAACTTTCAATGTCAACGCATGATTTGGGACTCCAGAACATCTCAATGCATTCAAGAATTCCGGAGTGTGCAAATCCGCTAACATGTCCACATTGGCATCTGACTTACACACAGAATCACAACTCAGGTATGTCTTACTCTCAGCGGGATTATGGTCATTCATGTATTGGTTAACGGCATCTACCACATCCAATGTTGGAGCTAAAATTGCACTATGATTAAGATATGACAAATCGGCAAGTCCCAGTCGGAAATTGGGGAAAGTGCTATCAACAATTGTAGCAATAGGGTCATCTTCGCACTTTAACAACAAATCTTCTGGAATAGTAATCTCTGACTCCCCATCCAGTTGACACCCAATCATTCCGTCACCTATATTAGCTATCCATTTAGCAAATTCCTCGATCTCCTTGCACTCGGATTCTGATTTTCAAGCGTAGATTCTTAGTCAGCCTCAAGACTTTACAGGATTGCCATAGATAGGATGAGCTAATGCTCGCACGAACTATATCCGGTCTAGTACCCTTGGGAATGACTGGTAAAATTTGCCTGAAATCGCCACCCAAAACAACTGTTTTGCCACCGAATGTCATATCAGAACTCCTTGGATTTACGAAGCGCATCAAATCCCGCATAGTTCAATCCAAAGCTTCAAAGTAGAATTTATGCATCATTGGGGCTTCGTCCCATATTATCAGCTTTGTTTGCACAAGAAGTTCCGCCAGTTCACTGCCGTTCCTTATGTTGCACGTGGAATCTTCATTAACAGATATCGGTATAGCAAATCTGGAATGCGCCGTACGACCACCAGGTAATAACAGCGAAGCTATGCCGCTAGAAGCAACATTTAAAACTATTTGACTCTTAGACCTTAATGCGGAAGAAAGTGCTCGCCACAAGAAAGTCTTACCTGTCCCTCCATAACCAGATACGAAGAATAACCCACCTTGCTGGCAATCGACGTCAGTTAACACTTCATTGTATATTGCCCTTTGTTCGTCTGTTAACTGCCTTACCAATTCTTGATTCTCTTTCTCTTGTTCTCCACGATCGTATGATAATTCTTCTTGAATCAACCTATTTGCAATAATGTTTAACGCACCAAAATTGGCCGTTGGCATCTCAGGATAGTCCTTCAAACTCTTACCATGATTAGATAATAGCTTTTCAATCTGAACTAAAGCAAAGTTCATTTTCTGCGAATCGGTCAACACAAACTCTGCATACATATATATAAACATTTGTTGTTATAGCTCAAATACGTTAAATTTGACTTAATATTCTTTTAAAAATGTACGATTACCTCTGTTCTGCAGTTGTGTACGGATATTGAATTGGGCATCGTCTGATAGATGTTGCCAAACGGCGTGCCAAACTATTTCCGGTTTCCCCATGCAACTGCTCATTAGTAATGTCACAAACAATCTCCTCAATTGTTCCGCTGACGCCCAATGATTGGCTTCATCTATTGCATCAACATATTCGTTGTCATCATCAACTAAACCTCTTGCATAACACGCATCTCGGAATGAGTCATATTGTACTCCATTTACAGTCCTAATATCTTCGTAACTTTTAGGGCCACGGACTTTGTTGAGCAAACACCTCAAATAAGATTTCACCAGTAGCTGGCGGGACATAGAATATACGTCCTATGGAGAACCCTTTCTTTCGTGGCTACCATTTTCTAAGGTCTTTCTTCCAAACGAATCTTGTTGGCATCTCAACATAAGTAAGCTCTCTGGCACCGGGGTATGTTTTATTAGCTTCAAACCATTCTAAAAACATGCTCTGTGCTATCGTAGGTCTATTCACAATGTTCTCAACCGCATCATCATCTGCAAATATCACACTCTGTTGATTAGGTAGGTGAAAGCTTAACCTCTCTACCGAAGGCGCACGAAGTTGTATATCAAAACCAAACAGACGCCAGACCGCTTCACACGGGGATATGTACCTACAGTCATAGTACATATTTATCTCATCTACTGCTTTGCCATTCTCGTCATCATTGCCTGTTTTGTAAAATTCGGCTGTTACTCGATCATGACCCTTGTTAACATACTTGAACAGGTACTTGATTGACCTTGATTGGTTGCACCACTCGACATTTATATGAGCCTTGTACTTGAGCAATAAATATCTATTGTGCGGTACCACATACTTGTTGTCCAAGGCGATACCGTTCTTTGTAACTACACTGCCATTGTCTCTCCTTCTATATACCGGGTAACCATCGTCATCAAACGTAGAACTATCAACAAATCTCTTAGGAAAATGTTTAGAGCATCGCGCATTTACCATGCATGGAGAATTTGTCCTTGCTTTTCCACATGGACCATGCATCATAAATTCCTCTACCGCTTGGTAATACTCAGCATCTTTCTTTTCATCCGGAATCTCTGCGGAAATTATGTTGTCTAGAGTGAGAACTTGCCTAACTTCTTTACTTTTCTCCAGAAAAAGTAATATATGAGCATGCGGAAGACCTCGCTTTTGAAACTCAATTGTATATATGACTGTAACAACATACAAATAAACATAATAAGGTTAAGCAATTACCTAAAATTTATTTAGATAAATTGATTTAAAATAAAAAAAAACAAAATATTACCTCCAGCCACAGGGCCAAATAGTTGATTCTTTCGACAGTCAGCTATCAAAGCATCCAACTTAATCTTGAATAAGCGGCAAATTATGTCCGGTCGGTCTTCTGGCTTCAACCTTTGATCTTTTAAAAAGCGTTGCACCTCAGGCCACTTCGGATTGCATGTAAAAGTTATAAATAAATCTGGGTATCCAATCCATCTACATATTGCCATTGCATCTTGGTAGTTTTGTATCATGTATCTAGCACCACCCGTAAAACTCGAAGGTAGTATTATTCTACGACCTTGGGCTGCAGGACTTATTTCACCCCTCGTCAAAGCATCAGTCAATCCACTATAACTCTCACACCTTAGGCTTTTTTGGTGTGTCCTTATATAAATTAGTCTTCCAGACTCAACCATTGTGTAGCCATCTACAATGAACTGTTGGAACAACCGTTTGGCAAATAATATGGTACTCGGAGCTGACTGTCTAGATTGTATGCGGTAGCAAAAAAACTCCCTGGGGCTAATCCTCTGTCTACCACCAGAAGAGCGCCTGCCTACTACGTCGGCGAATGCAATGTCCTCCCGATAACCATCTTCGCCATATGGAAACAAAATAGGGTATTGCAGTGGTAAGTATGAAGGATTTAATTCAGTAATCCTCTGTAGGTGGCCACCCTTCGATTGAACAATAATATCACGCTCTCCAATACTTGTATCCAGATCTCCAACAATTAAAGCTGCTACTTCAGAAACTTGAGGTAGATTATATGTCCTCGCATCTCTAGTTCGTTTTCCCAACAACTTTATTTTTACTTCGGCGCATGGATTAATATCCAACTCAGACATAGCCATGCGAAAAGACTTAACCAAGACATTATTTTCATCCAGGTCTTTCTGAATGACATTCACTATTTCTACATGAATGTCATCTTGGTCACCACTACCCCTACAACAACATATACTTGGAATTGATATTTATTTAGATAAAAAATAGTATTTAATGTGTAATTACGGAAACTTCTTTACCTCACAGCATTTATACGATTGTTCCTTTCATTTGCCGTGTCGTATATGTATAACTGGGCAAAATGAGGTTATTTGCCTTGTTCTGGAAGTAAAGTGCCCATTAGGTGGTAGTTTTGACCACTTAATCGAAAAATTGGAGGTGCTCCCCCCTTGTTCACGTTCTTGTCAATTTTTCCACCTATGGATGTGAAGCAGAACATGTTGTTGTAGGTCCTAATGTTGTGTAAAAACTCTTTTGATATTTCGTCATTGCCGAAAAAGAGATCAAATATACCTTTTGGTGGCAACTTATTATCCGACAATTTGATCTTCCCATTGTTGCAACACAACATAAACAGTGGCGATGCTTTTGTTGAAAAATTCTTCTTCCTTTCTTCAAACCAAAACAGAGCCCCACAATGGACGCACTGATTCGTTGCATCACCAAAATCGCAGTATTGACCTGAAACCAAATATATACAAATTTAAATACTGATTTATATTTCAGGCACGTATAAAACAAACATACATACCATGTTGTGGACCAGAGGATGTCCCAATTTCCGAGGTCTGCCTAACAGCGTTACCCGATATATTTGCATCTGAAATTAAAAAACATTTAAAAATTATTTTTAATATTGAAAGAGTGATCATATGTACTTTACTTATATTTGTTTGAAACACCACAGGGGACTATTTTTTTACCATCTATGTTCTGATTTGGGACATTGCTCATTGTATTGTTACTTTCATCTTCAAAGGCAGGTAGCAAGTCTCTGGTTGTTACATGGTCTTCGACAATTGCATATTTATCTAATGGTTTACGAATTGCCAATTCATCTTGTGTTATCGTCGAACCCGGATTTTGTTTATCTACAAAAAAAAATTTCTGGCAATTGCTTGGACCTATTTGTGTATTGCACTGCCGTACTGTACACATACATAATATTAGACAAATTTAAAGAATAACAATATTTAAAGTGACAATTAATTGAGACCACTACATTTTATGGGACTATAAAAAAATAAGTTGGTAGCACGTACTAACATAAAAAGGATAGAATTCTTAATATTATAAATTAAATACACTTAACATTATAACTTATGCTACCCTAGAATATGAAATAGTAATTTAACTGTATAAGTATTATTATATTTTATTGGAAAAATCACATGATAGACCATGGTCCACAATAATGTGTGCACCATAAATAGGAATAAAAGTGAAAAAGTGTATTTCAGCAAAAAATTGATATTAGAAATTGATATTATCAAATAAATCATATATCAGCAAAAAATTAGTGAAATTACAATTCCACACATACTTATATGTACCATGAGTTACATTATAATTAAATTACACATAACAAAAGAAATATAACTATTTGAACAAAAAATTAGAAATTGATATTATCAAATAAATCATATATCAGGCAAAAATTAGTGAAGTTACAATTCCACACATACTTATATGTACCATGAGTTACATTATAATTAAATTCACAAAGAGTCTATAGCAATTCAGTTTAGGGCATTTACCGGTAGTGATGTTACTCAATGGTGTGATATTTTCAGACAAACATCCTCGCTGGGGATTAGTGTAAGGAGTAGCTGTCGTCCGTTGGTCTTGATCTTGAGCAGCATTATTCGTAAAAGATGAGCAACCGAAATGATTTGCTGTGATTGAAAATATACCATTAAATTAAGAACTAATTCCAATAATTATAACTCGAAACAATTAAGTACACATAACATAAATAATTTTACAATTGCACAACTTTAATACGTAATCGAATAGAATTATGTAGACGATGGTCCACATTCTAACTTAAATACAATTCAAATCTAAAAGTATATATCATTAAGTACTGTTAGAGATGTTATTATTTACATTATTATTTGTATTAGTTATGTTGACTAGTCTTTATATTAGACTAGTTATTTATGGCTTTCCTAGTTAATAGGATTAGTTCACGCTGTGTATTTAGAATACTGTTCTGTAATCTCTATTGTGTTGGAATTGAAACTGCAATCCTTATCTCATCTGGTATCAAGCCGGGTTGGTTTCTCTCTCCTCCCAATTTCTCTCCGATCTCTTTCGATCGTCACCTCCTCCACCAAAGTTGACGGCGATACACCATGTCTACTAACTCATCCGAGAGGACAGTATCCGCCGGCGATCCTACCCTCCCTCACCCCACAGCAAATTCCCTGTCAGGAGCGCACCATTTTGTCCCCATCAAGTTGACGTATCGCAACTTCTTGTTTTGGCGAACGCAACTGGTGCCTTTCCTCCGTGGCCAAGAACTTCTTGGGTACGTTGATGGTGAGACCCCTTGCCCTCCACCGACCGTGTCCGCTGCTCCAGCCTCCGATGGCTCCACGTCCGCCGCCACCACAGCCGCGCCAGTTCCGAACCCCGAATTCCGTGCCTGGGTGAAGCAAGACCAGGCGCTGCTCTCCTTGCTGATTTCATCGCTCTCCGATGAAGTCATGCACCTGGCTGTCGGGAAAACTACATCACGCGCTGTTTGGGAATCCATAGGCGCTGCACTCGGGAGCTCAACACGGGCGAGGTGTCTCAGCTTACTCGGCCAATTCCATTCCCTCCGGCAAGGGAATAGTACGGCAGCTGAATATTTGGGGCGTGCTCAGCTACTCGTGGAAGACTTAGCACATGCCGGTCGTCCCATCTCCCTGGACGAACAGAATCTGTTCGTGTTCCGGGGCCTGCGTCCCGAATACCGAGCCATGGCGTCTTCTTTAACGGCGACCGGTAATCCCGTGACGATCCCTCAAATCGCGGATTATTTGCGCGCCCAGGAGTTCATCTACTCCGACGAGTTTCCGGCCGGGACAGACACAGGGCTCATGACTCCGCCGACCACCATGTTCGCTGGACAAGGCAGTGGAGGTGGCCGACGCGGTGGTGACAGTGGCCGAGGCGGCTCCGGCAGTGGCGGGCGCAATCGGGGTCGGGGTGGCCGCGGAAATGGAGGGCGTGGAGGTCGCGGTGGCACGCCGCGCTGCCAGATCTGTCGTGGACAAGGGCACACCGCCCTCTACTGCTACAAGCGGTACGCTCCGATGCCGCAGCCCCAGGCAAACATGGTGGTCTCCGGTGATGAGTCGGCAGCAGTCTCCACGGCGGCAGCAGGCTGGTTCCCCGACACCGGAGCCACGGCGCACGCAACCCCGGACCCATCCATGATGTCTCAGTCCGAAGAATATACCGGTGGTGACGTTCTTCGCGTGGGTAACGGGACAGGTTTGATAATTTCGCATGTTGGGCATGCTACTATACCATCTGCGTCAAAACCATTACGTTTGTCAAATGTGTTACATGTTCCAAAGTTGTCTGTCCCTTTATTATCTGTTTCCCGTCTTACTAATGATAATGCTGTGTTTGTTGAATTTCACAAAAATTACTTTCTTGTGAAGGATACAATCACCAAGGCGGTACTACTTAAAGGTTTCGTGTCAGGTGGCTTATACAAGCTCCCGGTCTCTCAGTCTAATTTCGCGTTTGTTTCTGCACGGGCAACTCCCACGATTTGGCATCGTCGCTTGGGACATCCAAACACTCATGTTCAAAGTCGTGTCCTAAAATCATGTCCGGTAGCTTCCAATAAAAACGAGTTGGGGTCGTGCGCTTCGTGTCATCTTGGCAAGGCTTGTAGATTTCCACTAGATAGGGTTAATTATTCTAGTGAAAATGTATTAGACTTGTTATATACCGATATCTGGGGTCCGGCACCTATAATGTCTATTAGTGGCTTCAGATATTTTTTATTATTTGTAGATGACTACTCACGGTTCTCCTGGTTTTATCCCTTATGGGTAAAATCAGATGTTTATAAAAGTTTTGAGTCTTTTCGTGTCATGGTAGAGCGTCAATTCGGGCGTTCTATCAAGTCTATACAATCGGACCTTGGTGGGGAATATCGCAAATTACATAGCATATTCACCCAACTAGGCATAATTCACCGTCAATCGTGTGCCTATACGCACAAGCAAAACGGCAGGGTCGAACGCAAAAACCGGCACATTGTTGAAACTGGTTTAGCGTTAATGGCTGAAGGCTCAGTTCCCCAACAATACTGGGACTTTGCTTTTGAGACAGCCACCTGCCTAATTAATTACTTGCCTACACCAGTCTTACAGTGTGAAAGTCCATACACTCGTCTATACAAAACTCCCCCACCATACACTTTCCTTCGAGTCTTTGGGTGCAAGTGTTACCCCTATCTACGGCCCTACAATCGGCACAAGATAGAGTATCGCTATGCCCCATGTGTCTTCTTAGGTTACCCACTCAGCTTTAGGGGGTATAGCTGCATGAACCTAACAAGTGGAAAAATCTACATCTGTCGCCATGTGCGTTTTGACGAGTCAGTTTTTCCTTTTTCAGACATAACAGGCTCGAATCAAACTCCGACAGCCGCCACAGCTGTCCCATGGGCCGTAGGGCCGCTTGTGACTCACGAGTCACCTCTTGGTAATAGTAACACAGTACCACGTGTTCAGCCGAATAGTCCTACGCCGTTGGCTCGGGAATCACCGCCCTTGGCCATAGAAGGGCCGATTCTGACTCACACCGAGCCACCTCGGGTTCGAATCCGAAAACGCCGGACACAGGTTCAAGAACGTGCACATGTAATGAGGCTTAGACATCAAACCCGAGGCACTGATGAGCCATTTTAGGCGTTAAACGTGTCTGTTGATCCAACTTGTTACTCACAAGCGGTAGGGCATCCGCAGTGGCGGGATGCTATGGATCAAGAGTTCAATGCTCTTATACATAACGACACTTGGACACTCATTCCAGCAGAACCACACATGAATATAGTGGGTTGCAAGTGGGTGTTCCGCACCAAACGAAATGCTGATGGTTCGATTGAGCGGTACAAGGCTCGACTTGTGGCAAAGGGGTTCAATCAAGTAGCCGGAGAGGACTTTTTTGATACTTTCAGTCCTGTGGTCAAACCGACCACCGTTCGCCTGTTATTTTCTCTTGCCGTGTCTCGCAACTGGACTATGAGACAGCTAGACGTCCACAATGCTTTCTTAAATGGGCATTTAGCTGAGACGGTTTACATGAAGCAGCCACCGGGTTATGAAGACCCGACACACCCAGATCATGTGTGTCACCTTCAACGGTCACTATACGGACTTAAACAAGCTCCCCGGGCTTGGTTTAAGCGCTTACATGACTTTTTAATCTCTGCAGGTTTCTTATCCTCCAAAACAAACGTCTCCCTGTTCCACTACTCAGCTGGCACATCACTTGTGTACTTGCTAGTTTATGTCGACGACATACTAATGATGGGGAACGACTCTGTTCTTATCTCTCAGTTGCTACAGCGTTTGTCCACTACTTTCAAAATTCGTGATCTTGGAGCACCAAGTTTCTTTCTCGGGATCGAGACTTTGAAAGTACAGTCGGGACTGCTCTTATCTCAGCAACGCTATATGAAAGACATTCTCAACCGTGCCGGAATGTTGGATTGCAAGCCTTTGGCAACTCCCGCTGCAGTCACTCAGCCGGTAACTCCGTCGGATGAACCGTTTGACAACCCGACGCAGTATCGACGTCTAGTTGGGGCACTTCAGTACCTGACTATCACGCGCCCGGATCTATCCTTTTCTGTCAATAGACTGTGTCAGTTTATGCATTCGCCGACCAGTGATCATTGGGGTCTATTGAAGCGTGTGCTACGGTATGTCAAAGGAACTATCTCGTATGGTTTGCGTCTTTCCGCTTCTGCTTCGACGACTATACATGGTTTTTCGGACTCGGATTGGGCCGGTTGTCCCGTCGACAGGAAAAGCACTAGTGGGTACGCTGTATTCCTGGGTGACAACCTCATTTCCTGGCTATCTCGGAAGCAGCGCACGGTCGCCCGATCCTCGACTGAAGCTGAGTATAAAGCTCTCGCCGACGTGTCAGCTGAGGTAACCTAGGTTGTTTCACTTCTTCGTGAACTTGGGCTACATTCGGGAGAGCCGTCCACACTCTGGTGCGATAACCTGGGTGCCACCTACCTTTGTGCCAACCCAGTGTTTCATGCTAGAACCAAGCATGTGGAGATTGATTTTCACTTTGTTCGAGACAAAGTGGCTTCGGGTGACTTGGTTGTTAATTTTGTTTCGACGAAGGACCAGCTAGCTGACATATTTACCAAGCCATTGCCAGGGCCCCGCTTTGCCGCTCTACGTGACAAGCTCAACATTGTTGCTCACCACTCTTGAGCTTGAGGGGGTGTGTTAGAGATGTTATTATTTACATTATTATTTGTATTAGTTATGTTGACTAGTCTTTATATTAGACTAGTTATTTATGGCTTTCCTAGTTAATAGGATTAGTTCACGCTGTGTATTTAGAATACTGTTCTGTAATCTCTATTGTGTTGGAATTGAAACTGCAATCCTTATCTCATCAGTACAATGTAATCAATTAATTACACCTAATCAATTAATTAGAAATCGATATTAAACATAAATTACATTACAATTATAACATTTAATTTGACAAACAGCTTCGAACAATTAACAGTATAAGGACATTTAAATTAACAATTAATGTATATCAATTCATATATTGGGATTTACCATTACTGATGTTACTGAATGATGTGATATCTGGGGACAAACCACATCCCAACGGATTTTGGGTTTGATTATTTGGCGTATGTTGCTCTTTCCCTTGACCAGCATTAGTCATTAATGATGATTTGCAAAAATTATTTGCTGTGAGGAAAAAAGAATCAATTAAAAGACGATAAAAACAACAGTAAGTACAACAATTGACATTTTTAAAATTAATCACACCTAATGCTATTCATTACGCTAGCCTATAAGTGTAAATTGTAATTGTTTTAAATAAGGTTTACATAATAAGTAGACCAATAAAAAGGTTTTTTAAATTCACAATGATGCTATATCAATTGAACTTAGTTGATTTACCGTTAGTCATGTTACTCAACGGTGTGATGTTTTGCGACAAACACCCTCCTAGAGGAATGCGGGAAGGATTTCTTGCCGGAGGCTGTTGTTTTCCTTGAGCAGAATTATTCCTTGATGATGAGTTGCCCAATTCATTTTCTGCGAATTAGAATAGAACATTAAAATAAATAATAATCCAAATAATTAAAAATCCTAAAAATGAATTACACATAACACAACTAACAGTACATAATTAATTTCGAATTGTTCAAGATTTACCTAACAATTATTTACAAATTAGTGATTGTGCCACTAAACACACCTAACGGATAATCTAATTGTGATATATATATATATATATATATATATATAACCTGAAATTGTAATGGCTATATAGTAACACTAATTTTATTTGACAAACTCTTAAGTATAACATTGTCCACAATAAATACCATTACAATTGTTAAGATTATATATCTAATTAATTACACATAACAATTCAAAATTAAATATATAAATAAATAACTATATACATATCTATATATTTATTTATTAATTTATATGTATAAACTATTTAAATATATATATTTTCTGTATATATATAATTTGCCGCACATAATATATATATATATATATATATATATATATATATATATATATTAATTATTATTGTTTTTCCGGTCGGAATATTGAGAGAAGAGGAAGGAGGCTGATAAGCCTTCTCCTTCTCTTGACCTCTCCTTCTCTCATGTCTGAACCGCTCTATTCTTCAGCAATTCCAAACGATCTTCCTATATTTCTCTGTCAAGCCTAAATCTAGATCAGTCCTAAGTCGTAATTTCCGATTCAACTGTTCTTATTGAACATTATTTCCGGAGAAATTGTAGTCGGGTCTCGCTTAGCATCGATCCGATTTTCAATACACAATCTCGATCTTTCCTTTCTGTGAAAGATCGTAGTGTTCAACAACGGTAAATGGTGGCAATCGCGTTTCAGTGAAGCTAATTCTCCAATTCTAAGGTTAGTATGCTTTAAATCTACACAAAATTTGTTTAGGGTTTCGTACTTTTCATTGTTCTTTGTTTTAAAATTGAGAGTAGAAAATAAGAACACAAATTGTATTTTCCAATACTAATAACACCTTCTTAATTAGTCGATGCTAAACTGTTTCAATACACATGTCCTTATTCTATTTGTATAGTGATAATGATCTAATAATAATGATCTAAATTCTAATAAATTAGTGCAATACTATATATTCTTGTAGCCTTGACTCCACAAGTTCTATCATCTTACTTCTTACACATTATAATCTCTTATTCACATGTAATATATACAGCTTATAAATTATAATTGATGTTGGGGCTATATCGCTTTATTTTACACCAATATTGATGTGGCCTGGTTTGCGGGTCCAAAACACAGCGCACTAAAATGGATCTCGCGCGTTTGTTACAACGTTGTAGTCGCACGCCTGTAAAAAAAAAAAAAAAAAAAAAAAAAAAAAAAAAAAAAAAAAAAAAAAGAGAATCAATCATAAATTATTAAGTTTTAAACTTTTAATTGTTTGCATGCATGCTAAGAATCTAAGTTGGACTACTTAATTTATTTAAATTATATATATATATATATATATATATATATATATATATATATATATATGCAGGGACGGAGTCAGAAATTTGGTTGAGGGGGGGGGGGGTGGCGAAACAGTATAGACGGATTCAAAAATTTTTTTAGTAAAGGCGAAATATTAAAACAAAATAGATAATTTAAAAATAAATAAATAAATTATTTAAGAAATATAGTTGTAAATATTGTTGGATATGAACGAAAAATAAAACACATCAAAACTTTATAAAAATATTCATAACAAGATTTGAAACATAATTAATGAATTGTAAAATTATATTGATGCCAAGATTTGAACCCTTAACCTAACTATTACCAAATATGTGTACTCTACTACCTAATCTAACTCACTCTTATTAACATTTTACAGTTTTCTTATACTAATTCTAAAACATGTACTATATATACATATATACATACAAAGACTATATATGAGGTGGGGGATATATGGGGTGAGGGGGGCAGTTGCCCCCCTTTTGGCTCCGTCCATGTATATATATTATATAGTATATATAAAAAGAACTAATTATTAGATAATATTAAATAACTAATGCAAAATTATTATAAAGATGTACCTAAAATATGAGTGTAAAATATGCTTATCAAATTCCCCCACATTAGAACATTTGCTTGTCCCCAAGCAAAAAATATTATTTGCAAAATAAATAATAAAAAAAAAAAAAAGAAATTCTCAAAACTAATAACACATCATGAACAACAACCTGAAGCACCCTGCAATTAATAAGTTAGCACCCCCTTCTGGAAATGGAGAGAACTAAATAAGTAAGCCCTCACAGGAATATCACTCATCACTCAAGTGTTTGAAGATATAAATTTCACTCAAGTTCGTTCATATAAAATTGCTCTACCATAGGCTTGCATATCTTCTCAATCACCACTACAAAGAGCCAAGCATGACACAAATAATCATAAGGACTTTTCACAGGTTGTAATGGAGCTAGGTTAAGGTAGGGAACATTTTAGGAAAGTATCTTAAACAAAAGCTTTGAAACTAGTAGAGCAAATAAATACAAACAATCCAAGATCCTTGCTCAACACCCTCAGTCTCCATTTAAAGCATTTAGCTCATTGACACTTCAACTATCATTCTCAAAAATAAAGACTTCCTCAATATTACCAGAAATTCCCCTTGCTTCATTTATTTAGAGGTTACTTCAGACTCAGAACAAACTGCTGATCCTTTCTCATTTTTCTCATAAATTTTCAGCAACATTTTTTTTTTCTTTTTTTCACATTCATCATTTTTTTTTTCAAATTTTCATACTTTTTTTTTAGGAGAATCATGAACTGCTTTCATTTTCTTTTTCATAGAAGACCAAAAACAAATTGACAATGAAGATACAACCCACCTCACTCTCAATCATATTAACAAAACAAATGGTCTCCCCCACACTTATTCTTCACAAACTCACGTAGATTACAAGAATAATTCAAAATTTGCTCCACTAGTTATTTAGCTGGGTCAAGGCATTATTTTTAGATATAAAAGCATATAATTTGGTTCAAGAAAAAGAATGGCCATAAAGCTCAAAGTGGTTATCAAAGGAAAATAAATCATATGACAAACCGGTTATTTGGCTAGTGAGGCTCAGAATCAAATAATGGCCTTAATCACAATTGAATCATGCATGGTCTAATTAGCTTTAAAAAAGAATCAAGGCAAGTTCTAGAGAAACAAAATTATGGAAGAAATCACACGATAGAAAGAAAATAAGACCGAAGTGTCAGTCAATGGCTCAAAATACTCATAGGTTTATTGCTTACTTAATATAGCCACTACATATCAAATAGGAAATGCTAACAAACTAATCACAACTTGCAAAACTAGTTATTCAATCATGTTATGAATTTCAAGAAAGGAAAATATGATAATTTTTCAAAATAATACTTATTTAGCATAAAATACTAGTAAAATACTTGTGAGAATTCTGAAATTAAAAAAAAAACAAATAAATTATTATTTTTTACATAAGCAACCAAATAGTAATAAATCCCCTCCCCCACACTTATTATCAACATTGTCCATAATGGTGAATAAAAACACAGAACAATGTTATTAAATGAAACATAAAGATTAAGAAAAAGAGAATAGAACAAATTCCCCTTCTAGTTGTTCATATTATTCAAAATAGCTGGGATCTTCAAGAAGTATGTCGGTAATATATTCAACTTGAGCCCCTTCATGGTAAGGTTTAAGTCGATGGTCATTAACCTTGAATATCTTAGAATTCTGTAAACTTCGAATCTTTATCGCACCATGAGGAAAAATATTAGTGACAATAAATGGACCAACCCAACGAGAACGTAACTTACCTGGGAATAGCCGAAGACGTGATTGGAAGAGTAGGACTTTTTGTCCAATTGAAAATTCCTTTCTCAAAATCATCTTGTCATGGAATGCTTTTGTCTTTTCTTTGTAGATTCTTGAATTCTCGTAGGCCTCATTGTGAATCTCCTCCAACTCAGAAAGTTGCAACTTCCGGTGTAGGCCAATTTCATCAATGTTCATATTAAAGCTCTTGACAGCCCAATAGGCTTTGTGCTCCAACTCAACGGGAAGGTGACAAGATTTCCCAAACACAATGCGATAAGGGGACATACCAATAGGTGTTTTGTATGCGGTTCTATATGCCCACAATGCATCATCTAATCGCAAACTCCAATCCTTCCTATTTGGGTTGACTGTTTTCTCAAGGATTGACTTTACCTCTCGGTTAGACACCTCTTGTTGGTCCCGATAGGGTGGTGAAAGTCTAGAGGGGGGGGGGGTGAATAGACTTTCAAGCTTTTTCAAAATAAATAACTCTTTGGTAACTTCAACTCTAAGTAACAAGTAAATAGAGTAAGTTTAAAACTGCACAGCGGAATAATAGTATGTAAAGAGTTATGCCCAATCAATAATTTGAATGCGCATGTAAGATGGGTACAGATGATATGTAAAGTGACAGAGATATCTTGAATATATAAAGGAGATGGTGCACTCAATATATAATAATAATATTCAAGATTGTAAATAAATATCGTGTCACGTCGATCGTGTGACGAATGTTACATGCAACACGTCAAACTTGCTTAGAATAATCCAATATTTAAGCACGAGAAGTTTGAGTCACATGCATACGTGAAAACACACTAAACCCGAACGGTTAAGATTAACTGTGAATAGTAAACGCGTTAGTCGGATAAGATAGATAGATAGAGCAAATTATGTAAGTGCGGTATGTAAATGAGAGAGGCAATTTATAGTGGTTCGGAAGTGACGTAATCTTCCTAGTCCACTTTACTCCATTCACTTCTAGGAGTAATTCACTATTTTCCACAGACAGTTACAATAGTGAATAAGCGCTACACAAGCACTTCTTCCGGATGTTTTGCACACAGCTACACCCAACTCCGAGTGTCTCGCACACAGCTGCACTCAACTTCGAGTATTTCGCACACAGCTATACTCAACGCCAACTAAGTGTTTTGCACACAGCTACACTTAGCAACTACGAGTGTTTTGCACACAGCTACACTCACTAGAGTATTCTGCACACAGCTATACTCTTTCTATAATTACAAATACAAAGGTAATTGTATCTCTCTCCAGCTAGATTTGAGACTATTCAGACTAAGTCTCTAAGAATATTTGAGCACTTGCACTTTTGAATTTTGCACTTTGTTTATCCGTGTGTATTACACCTCTGCCTTGTATCTTCAAGTCTTCATGGCTTTTTATAGGCAATCAAATATATCCGTTGGAGTGGGATAATTTGATATTTGAAATTTGAATCTTCATAGCCTGATATTGTTGACAATAGTAGATCTTCAGTTTTGATTTGATTGTCAACTTGCCTGACAAAATAATATTTTATCTCAACTTGATTGTCAAGTTGTTTCTTAAAATATTGTTTTTTGTTGTTAATTTGAATATCCAACGAATCTTTGAAATAAATTCATCTGATAGAATTTATTTCTAGGATAAGTTTTTATATTCATGTCTTCATAAATATTTTTCCGTTCTGATAAAAAATCTTCAGGCAATTTTGGACTCTTGTGGCATGTGGACTGATCCAAAATAAATTCCTTTGAATTTATTCATTTTCTGAACATCTTGTTTCTTTGCCACATTGTGCTCCTTTGACTTGACTTGTTTGACTTGAACATTGTGCTCTTTCGGATTTGGTCACATTGTGCTCCTTTGAACACACCGTGCGTGTTCACATTGTGCTCTTTTAGAACATTGTGCTCCTTTTCAGAACATTGTGCTCCTTTTCAGACATTGTGCTCCTTGGGCACATCTCGCTTGTACACATTGTGCTCCTTAAGGACATTGTGCTCCTTTGGAACATTGTGCTTGTCCGCATTGTGCTCCTTTAGGAACATTGTGCTTGTCCGAAAACTTAACTTGTAAAAAATAAATCCTTGGGGGGGAATCGATTTTAGGTGTGATCTTTTTGAGTAAGGACTTCTACCATTTCGCCGTTAGGCTCATCTGTTCATTCCTTGCAACGCCATTCCTTTATGTTTCTTCCTCGGATGAATACTCGTAGGACCAAAATTAATTTCCCAAATTAATTTTGTTCTTCCTATGGTAGATTCCTTTTGACTCGATATTCTGATTTATGATGCTTGTACTAAAAGACCTAAAAACTAAGGGGATCTAAAGTACATTTGCCTCATCAAAACTTACAAAAATATTCCTATCACCTCTGCTTGCCCATTAGTCTGTGGGTGGTAGGCAGTTGATACCTTATGGGTGACATGGTACTTCTTAAGCAAAGCTTCGATGGTGCGATTACAAAAGTGAGTACCCTGATCACTTATTATAGCTCTTGGAATGCCAAACCTGGAAAAGATGTTAGATTTGATAAAATCTGCAACAGCTTTAGAGTCATCAGTCCTGGTGGCTTTAGCTTCCACCCACTTCGAAACATAATCAACAGCAAGTAAAATATAGACAAAACCAAAAGAAACAGGAAATGAGCCCATAAAATCAATGCCCCAAACATCAAAGACCTCACAAAATAGGATCGGAGTTTGTGGCATTTCATTTCGCAGAGATAAATTACTTGACTTTTGGCAAGCATCACAACACTTGCAAAATGAGTAAGAATCTTTAAATAGAGTTGGCCAATAAAACCCAGACTCCAACACTTTCCTTGTTGTTCTCTTAGTACCAAAGTGGCCTCCACAAGCATAAGAATGACAAAAGGCAAGGATTGAGGCAATTTCGTCATCAGGTACACACCGCCTTACCACTTGGTCAGCACAATGTTTCCAGAGGTACGGTTCATCCCATACATAGTACTTGGCATTACTCCAATTTTATCTTTTTATGCCTTAGAGGAATCAAAAGGAAACTTGTTAGCAACCAAAAAGTTGACTATGTTAGCATACCAAGGTAAAACCATAATTGCAGCCAATAAGTGCTCATCAGGGAATGCTTCTCGCAGTGGAGGTTCAGGTTCAATGTGTACCAATCGACTCAAATGATTGGCCACAAGATTTTCTGACCCCTTCTTATCTTTGATCTCCACATCAAACTCACGTAAGAGGAGTATCCATCTTATTAATCTTGGTTTGGTTTCTTGCTTTTTCATCAAGTAGCGAAGAGCTGCATGGTCAGAATAAACTATAACTTTGATGCCCAACAAATAAGACCTAAACTTTTCTAAAGCAAAAACAATGGCTAAAAGTTCTTTTTCTGTAGTAGAATAGTTTTTCTGAGCATCATTTAAAGTCCTAGAAGCCTAATAAATAACGTGGGACGATTTCCCGATCTTTTGGCCCAACACAGCCCCCACTGTGTGATCACTTGCATCACACATAATCTCAAATGGGTAGTCCCAGTTAGGTGGCTGGATGATCGGCGCAGACGTCAACAACTCTTTCAATTCGTCAAATGTTCCTTTACACTCTTTGTCAAACTCAAAGGATGTCTCTTTTGCAACAGTTATGGCTATTTTCGAGAAGTCTTTGATAAAACTTCAATAGAAACCTGTATGTCCAAGAAAAGAGCGGACTTCCCGCACATTAGTAGGATACGACAGAGATTCTATAATATCCACTTTGGCTTTATCAACCTCAATCCCACTAGATGAAATAACATTCCCCAAGACATTACCTTAATCAACCATAAAATGACATTTTTCAGAATTTAACACAAGATTACTCTCTATGCATCTTTTCAAAATAAGTGAAAGGTTATGTAAGCAGGTATCAAAAGAGTCACCATAAAATGTAATATCATCCATGAAAACTCAATCATATGCCCAACATAATCAGAACATATGCTAACCATACACCTCTGAAAAGTACCTGGGGCATTACAGGGGCCAAACGGCATGCGTCGATATGCAAAAGTGCCGAAGGGACATGTAAAAGTCGTCTTTTCCTGGTCTTCCGGAGTAATTGCAATCTGGAAATAACCCGAATAACCATCAAGAAAACAAAAATAAGAGGGACCAACTAACCTTTCTAGCATTTGGTCAATAAACGGTAAAGGGAAGTGATCTTTTCTTGTAACAGCATTCAACTTCCTATAATCTATACAAACTCGCCACCCATTTTGAATACAAGTGGGGACCAGTTCATCATTTTGGTTTCTGACAACTGTAATCCATGTTTTCTTAGGAACCACTTGAGTTGGGCTAACCCATTTGCTGTATGAAATTAGATAGATTATCCCAGCTCCAAGGAGTTTGAGGACCTCTTCCTTGACTACTTCCATCATGGGCGAGTTTAGCCTTTTTTTGTGGTTGACGAGATGGTTCTGCTCCTTCTTCTAGAAGAATTCAGTGCATGCAAGTGGATGGACTTATCCCTTTGATGTCTGCAATTGTCCACCCAATGGCAGTTTTGTGTTCTTTTAGCACTTGGACAAGTTTCTCCTCTTCTATTGCAGAAAGTTTAGTTAAAATTAATGACTGGCAATGTTTTATTTTCTCCTAAGAAAGCATATTTAAGGTGTTTGGGAAGGGGTTTCAACTCAGGGATATGTGCCTGCACGACAGATGGTAACAATTTTTTGATAGAGACAGGTAAAGCCATATAAGAAACATTATTTTGTTGGTGCAATGTAGGACAATGATTCAATGATGCAATAACTTCATGTAAATTTTCACTCAGAGCAAACTCATTATTTCCTTTTTCAATGTGTTCACAAATAACAACTTCCAATTTATCTTCACCATTAAATTCAAAAACTTCGTCAACCAATAAATCAATAATATCAACAGAATAAGCAGAGCTATCACCCCCAGGGTATTTCATAGCATCATAAATATTGAATGTAACAACATTACCATCAAATTCCATAGTAAGTGTACCACTGTGAATATTAATTTTTGTTTTTGCAATTTTTTAAAAAAGGTCTTCCTAACAGAATAGGTGCAGAATGATCATTATTTTCCATATCTAACACATAGAAATCAGTAGGGAAGATTAAATTATTAACTTGCAACAATACATCTTCAATTACACCCCTGGGGTATGCATTAGACCTATCAGCCAACTGGATAACTACATTAGTCTCATTCAAAGGTCCAAGTTTTAAAGAAGCATACACAGAATATGTCATAACATTAATAGATGTTCCTAAGTCTAGCATGGCTTTCTCAAGTTTAGTATCGCCTATCATACAAGGAATAGTAAACATACCTGGATCCTTGCATTTTTCAGGAAGCTTGCTTTGAATCACAGCATAAACATTCTTACACATTAGCACTTTCTCACCTTTTTTTTTTGACTTTTGTTTCCTTTTTGTTGTACACAACTTCTTTAAGAATTTAGCATATCTAGGAACTTGTTTTATTGCATCAAGTAATGAGATATTCACATCACAATTTTTGAAGGTTTCATATAACTCTTCATCTTTCGTTCCTTTTATAGATTCTAACAAAGCTTGAGGGAATGGGGGAACTGGTTCATAATTAGAAAGATTTGGAGACTTACCTTGAGAATTTTCATTGTTGTTAGTTCCCTCTTTTTCTTGGTTCACTGACGGGGTAGCAATCGCATGACCTTCAATTTCCTTACCACTTCTCAATACAATTGCACTTGCATTTTCTCTCGGATTAACCATCGTCTGAGAGGGTAGTTTTCCAGAACTCTGTGCTTCCAAACGACTTACCGTAGTTGCTAGTTGACCCATCTGTCTCTCCAAGTTCTGAATACTAGCCTTTGTTTCTTGAATACAAGCTCTTGTTTCTTGTTGGAATTGTTGTGTTTCTTGCTGAAACTGCAAAGTGTTAGTAGCAAGAGATTTAACAATATCTTCAAGGTTCATACCTGAGCTAGAGCTTTGGACTGGTTGTTGTTTGGAAGGAAATAGTTGTCTATACTGTTGAAAATTGGAACGATTATGAACAAACTGGTTCCCTTGTGAGTTCCCATAGCTAAGGTTCGGGTGATCCCTCCATCCAGGATTATATTTATTAGAAAACGGATCATACTTACCTTGAGGTTGTCCAGGGAAACCTCCAGCCATGCTAACTTGTTCAATAGGTTCTTCTTGAAGAGTTGGGCAAGCATTAGTTTGGTGCCCAACTACCGAGCAAATTCCACATGCGTTTACAGTTTGCATATTGCCTACAGCTAATTGACGAACAAGAGTAGTTAAACCATAAATTTGTTATTCAAGAGCAGAAATATTTACCTCATTCACTTACTTAGACGGTTGGATAAGTCTATTGTCAAACTGTTGAGAATTTGCAGCCATGTTTGCAATTGGAGTTCTTGCAGCGTCTGGTGTCTTGTCAACTAAAGCACCACCGCTTGCGGCATCAATCATGCTCCTATCAGTCAGAAAAAGTCCTTCATAAAAGTACTGAATGAGTAATTGATCGTTGATTTGATGGTGTGGGCAGCTTGCACAAAGTTTTTTGAAATGCTCCCAATATTCATACAATGACACTCTATTGTTTTGCCTTATACCACATATTTCCTTTCTAATGTTGGCCACCCTTGAAGCTGAGATATATTTTTCCAGAAACACTGTCTTTTAAGTTATTCCATGTGGTGATGCTCCCAGAAGGTAGATAGTATAGCCAATCCTTCGCTGAATCTTTCAACGAAAAGGGAAAGGATCTCAACTTGATTTGTTCTTCAGTAACCCCTGTGGGTTTCATACTTGAACGCACCACATGGAATTCCTTTAAGTGCTTGTGCGGATCTTCACCTGCAAGTCCATGAAAAGAAGGCAAAAGATGAATTAATCAAGATTTTAGTTCAAATTGTATATTAGCATCTAGAGCGGGAAAAAGAATGCATAAAGGTTGTTGATCTAAATTTGGAGGTCTAAGCTCTTTTAAGGTCCGATTTTGAGCCATGGGTTCCTCTTCTAAATCAAAATTGGCGGAAGGTTGGGGATCGATAGCCAGATCACTAAACTCAAATTTCATCAAAGCTTGTTTCCTCCACCTGCGTATAGTTCTTTCAATTTATGGATCGTATGGGAAGAGTTCTTGATTAGCAGATCGAGTTATAGGCATAAACTATGAAAGATATTGCAACAATTATGTAAAGGTAATGAAAGAAAAGATTTTTTTTTGATTAAAAAAAACTAAATAAATAAATAAAGAAACACAAAATAAACAAGAAAATTTCTCCGGCAACGGCGCCAAAATTTGGTGAGTTGTCGTAGGCTCCCAAATTAGAACCTTACAAACGTAGTAGCGGGAGTAAGGGTCGATCCCACGAGGAGTAACTAGTTTAACTTTTGTGCTTAAGGAAATGATGGGGGGTTTGGAATATAACGAGAATAAAGATTAAATTGTAACACCCCAGATTTTCAAGACATTTAAAACTTATAATAAAGGTAGAATCTTATTAAATCCCAAGATATAAATACAAGCGTTCAGGGTGCTATGCCACACCTGGGCTAGAGAACCCAAGTGCACAGGCTAACTAACTAATATCCTCAAAGCGTAAATACGTAAACGTGGCACGCAGGCCAAAAGGGAAACTATCTACTTCTAAGTTCTAGCGCACTCCAGTGACTTAATCTTCTGTGCCTGAAAGCCAAATATATCTGTTCAGCGAGAGATGCTGGTAACCCACTCCAACGCGTTGAAATACAATACATATAGAGATATATATAGATATACGAAAACCATTTTGAGCATGAAGATATATCTTACGAACTCTAGCTTTAAAAACCGGGAATGACTTGACAGATAAGGCCAGACACAAGCAACAGTTATAACGAGCATATGCAGTTCACAACAGATAAGGCAGATAAGGCAAAGCATAAACAATGACCATAACCCAACATGAACAATCCCCAATATAAATCCCATAGTCACATCCCCCAAGATACTCATAATCACAACTCGTCCATGTCACAACACATAACACACTTTGTTGGCGCCACAGGACCAATCGCATGCCCATACATGAGGGTCAGCGCATATAGCTCTGACACGGCCCCGCAGCACCCTGCCCCGTATCGCAACACGAAGGGGTCGATCGCAACCGACCGATGAACCGCAGCTCATCATAGTGTTTGATTGCAACCAAACAGTGGACCGCAGCCCAAGAGAATGTCATCTGACCGCAGCCAGGAAAAAGGACGAACCGCAGCTCGTATAGAAACGTTTGATCGCAACCAAACGGTGGACCGCAGCCCAAAAGTATCAATCTGACCGCAGCCAGCTTCTGAACCGCAGCTCAGGATAACCAATCCGATCGCAACCGAATTGGGGTAACACACACACATAACACATAGCAAGCACATGCAACCCACTTTACACATTAGGAAGGGGGAGAAAACGTATAACAAAACCTATGCGTGATCCATCACATACTAAGAATAGTCCTAAGGGGTTCATACTTCTACCACCTAGGTCAACGGGATACCAATTCAACTAGCATGCAATATAATAGACTCGTAAACCTACGAACGGCACCCGAAATATCAAACTAGACATAGGCACAATAAACGGAGTCCGTTGGGATACCACGGGGAACAGGGGAACATCAAACGGGGAAGCCGGGAACCCAAGGTGGGGGAAATTCCAGTGGGTAGCCGGTGGGTGGGGGCCACCCGCCGGAAAGTACTGTTCCGGGCAGCGGGTCGCCGGCGGGCAGCTGCCCGCCCGCCGGCTACCCGCTGCCGGGCGGTGTTTCACGGCCGTGGGTAGGTGGCGGGTCCCCTACCCCCCCACCTACCCCCCACTGACTCTTTTCATCACTTTTGCGCCCCGGGAACCATTGTGGAACCCAAAACCATGCTTAGACACCTTACAACGCAATTAACGACAACACGGAGACAATTAACGGATCAAATACGAGAAACGAACGGCACATAACCTATCATGCTTTTCTAGACATAATCAACACCCAAATATGCGATTTTCCCCACCCCACAATCCAAAAATCATAACATACGATACAACCTAGGGTTCTAATCATTTTTATGTCAACAAAAATACGATTCGCCTTCTAATTGCAAGATTCGGTAAGAATAACACATAACCATCAAGAGCATCACACAATTATCAAGAACAACACATAATCATCAAGAACTCCATATAATCATCAAGAACTCCATAATTATCAAGAATCTCCCAATATCAAGATTATCAAGATCCCTCATGGGATCATCACATCAAACATCAATAATCATCATCATATCTCGCCAATCACAATAATATGGGGGAAACCCTAAGGGGGAATCATAGCTATGAAAATAGGGTTTGTTGAGACATGGGTTACCTCTTAGCCTTAATTAATTCCTTGGCTATGAAAGATCTTTCTTTAAGCTTTCTTGATTTCTTGATTTCTCCTAAGGGGATTCTTGGAACTCTTTGGGTGGTGAGAGATTATTGTGGTGGGGATTCTAGGTGCCTCCTAAGTTCCCTATTTATATATTTAAGACTCCTAGTTAGGGCCTGAATGGTATGGGTTTACTAATTCTATTCCTTATAGGGCTAGTGCTTGTTTTAGTGATAAGGGTCCATGGTCCATAGTGGACCATATTAATTAAAGAGGATCCTAATCATAATCTGAATAGTAAAAGGCCTACTTCCTTTATTCCTAACAGGCTTAAGATTCTTATTCGGGCAAGGGTCCACGGTTCATGGTGGACCTTACTAATTAATCTATACTATATATAAAAACAAAATCTTGCAATTTTAACTTCCCGCCCAATTCCTAAAAAATCTCTCTTCCTAATAAAATATATTGATTTCTACTTTCCTATTCGTACAAAAATTCTGGGTTAAAATTCTATTCTAATATTATAAAATACTGTAATATAATTCCTATTTTAATCTATATATCTATCTATACATCTATATTATCTATACTATATATAAAAACAAAATCCTGCAATTTTAACTTCCCGCCCAATTCCTAAAAAATCTCTCTTCCTAATAAAATATATTTTTATTTTTACTATCCTATTCGTACAAAAATTTTGCGTTAAAATTCTATTCTAATATTATAAAATACTGTAATATAATTCCTATTGTAATCTATATATCTATCTATACATCTATACTATATATAAAAACAAAATCTTGCAATTTTAACTTCCCGACCAATTCTTAAAAAATCTCCCTTCCAAATAAAATATATTGATTTCTACTTTCCTATTCGTACAAAAATTCTGGGTTAAAATTCTATTCTAATATTATAAAATACTGTAATATATTTCCTATTGTAATTTATATATCTATCTATACATCTATACTATCTATACTATCTATACTATATATAAAATCAAAATCCTGCAATTTTAACTTCCCGCCCAATTCCTAAAAAATCTCCGTTCCTAATAAAATATATTGATTTCTACTTTCCTATTCGTACAAAAATTCTGGGATAAAATTCTATTCTAATATTATAATATTCTCTAATATAATTCTTATTGTAATCTATTTATCTATCTATACATCAATACTTCTATCAATACTATATATAAAAACAAAATCCTGATATTTTAACTTCCCGCCCAATTCTTAAAAAATCTCACTTCCTAATAAAATATATTGATTTCTACTTTCCTATTCGTACAAAAATTCTGGGATAAAATTCTATTCTAATATTATAATATTCTCTAATATAATTCTTATTGTAATCTATTTATCTATCTATACATCAATACTTCTATCAATACTATATATAAAAACAAAATCCTAATATTTTAACTTCCCGCCCAATTCTTAAAAAATCTCACTTCCTAATAAAATATATTGATTTCTACTTTCCTATTCGTACAAAAATTCTGGGATAAAATTCTATTCTAATATTATAATATTCTCTAATATAATTCTTATTGTAATCTATTTATCTATCTATACATCAATACTTCTATCAATACTATATATAAAAACAAAATCCTGATATTTTAACTTCCCGCCCAATTCTTAAAAATTCTCACTTCCTAATAAAATATATTGATTTCTACTTTCCTATTCGTAAAAAAATTTTGCGTTAAAATTTTATTCTAATATTATAAAATACTGTAATATAATTCCTATTGTAATCTATATATCTATCTATACATCTATACTATATATAAAAACAAAATCCTGCAATTTTAACTTCCCGCCCAATTCCTAAAAAATCTCTCTTCCTAATAAAATATATCGATTTCTACTTTTCTATTCGTACAAAAATTCTGGGTTAAAATTCTATTCTAATATTATAAAATACTGAAATATAATTCCTATTGTAATCTATATAAAAATCTATACATCTATACTATCTATACTATATATAAAAACAAAATCCCGCAATTTTAACTTCCCGCCCAATTCTTAAAAAATCTCTATTCCTAATAAAATATATTGATTTCTACATTCCTATTCGTACAAAAATTCTGGGTTAAAATTCTATTCTAATATTATAAAATACTGTAATATAATTCCTATTGTAATCTATATATCTATCTATACATCTATACTATATATATAAAAAAAAAATCATGCAATTTTAACTTCACGCCCAATTCCTAAAAAATCTCTCTTCCTAATAAAATATATTGATTTCTACTTTTCTATTCGTTCAAAAATTCTGCGTTAAAATTATATTCTAATATTATAAAACACTGTAATATAATTCCTATTGTAGTCTATATATTTATTTATACATCTATATCTATTATATATATAAAAATAAAATCCTGCAATATTAAATTTCCGTCCAATTCCTAAAAAATCTTCCTTCCTAATAAAATATATTGATTTCTACTTTCCTATAAATTCGGGGTTAAAATTCTATTCTAATATTATAAAATACTGTAATATAATTCCCATTGTAATCTATCTATCTATCTATGCATCTATACTGTATATAAAAACAAAATCCTGCAATTTTAACATCCCGCCCATTTTCTAAAAAATCTCTCTTCCTAATAAAGTATATTGATTTCTACTTTCCTATTCGTACAAAAATTCCGTGTTAAAATTCTATTCTAATATTATAAAATACTGTAATATAATTCCTATTGTAATCTATATATCAATCTCTACATCTATACTATATATAAAAACAAAATCCTACAATTTTAACTTCCCGCCCAATTCCTAAAAAATCCCCCTTCCTAATAAAATATATTGATTTCTACTATCCTATTTGTACAAAAATTTTGCGTTAAAATTCTATTCTAATATTATAAAATACTGTAATATAATTCCTATTGTAATCTATATATCTATCTATACATCTATACTATATATAAAAACAAAATCTTGCAATTTTAACTTCCCGCCCAATTCCTAAAAAATTTCTCTTCCCAATAAAATATATCGATTTCTACTTTTCTATTCGTACAAAAATTCTGGGTTAAAATTCTATTCTAATATTATAAAATACTGTAATATAATTCCTATTGTAATCTATATATCAATCTATACATCTATACTATCTATACTATATATAAAAACAAAATCCCGTAATTTTAACTTCCCGCCCAATTCCTAAAAAATCTTCTTCCTAATAAAATATATTGATTTCTACTTTCATATAAATTCTGGGTAAAAATTCTATTCTAATATTATAAAATACTGTAATATAATTCCTATTGTAATTTATATATCTATCTATACATCTATACTATCTATACTATATATAAAATCAAAATCCTGCAATTTTAACTTCCCGCCCAATTCCTAAAAAATCTCCCTTTCTAATAAAATATATTGATTTCTACTTTCCTATTCGTACAAAAATTCTGGGTTAAAATTCTATTCTAATATTATAAAATACTGTAATATAATTCCTATTGTAATCTATATATCTATCTATACATCTATACTATCTATACTATATATAAAAACAAAATCCTGCAATTTTAACTTCCCGCCAATTCCAAAAAAATCTCCCTAATAAAATATATTGATTTTTACTTTTTATTCGTATAAAAATTCTGCGTTAAAATTCTATTCTAATATTATAAAATACTGTAATATAATTCCTATTGTAATCTATATATTTATCTATACATCTATATCTATACTACATATAAAAACAAAATCCTGCAATTTTAACTTCCCGCCCAATTCCTAAAAAATCTTCCTTCCTAATAAAATATATTGATTTCTACTTTCCTATAAATTCTGGGTTAAAATTCTATTCTAATATTATAAAATACTGTAATATAATTCCTATTGTAATCTATCTATCTATCTATACATCTATACTTCTATACTATATGTAAAAACAAAATCCTACAATTTTTACTTCCCGCCCAATTCCTAAAAAATCTCTCTTCCTTATAAAATATATTGATTTCTACTTTCCTATTCGTACAAAAATTCTGGGTTAAAAACAAAAACAACACATATACATTTTGGGTTAATATTTTTCAAACCCCCCTAATAATAAATAATAATTTTTTTTATCGCGCCACTGGCCGCGGCTAGGAAGTCCGGAATCGGCCTCCTCCGCGGTTGCTTCGCTGGCTGAACCGGCGATTAAATTTTTTTTTTTTATAGGTTGTAAAGTGTCAAATGTTCGGCAAGGCATAACTTTTGACTCGGTTGTCCGTTTTGGACAAATGTGTTTTTGAAATCGCGTATTCTTTTGAGATATATCCACCGCAAACCGCTGTAGGCGGTTTGGCCCACTAATTTCTAAAAAAAATTCTTTATTAAATACTTTCTAAGAAAAAACTATCAGAACCTTATGTTTTATTAATGAATTTTTAAATTTTTTAATTAAAAAATGTCCTGTGTATTATTTAATAATCTCTCTTTATAATGGGTTAAATTATTTAATTATAGAAAATTAGAGAATAATTAATGATGGTAATAGAAATCCTAGAAGAATATAAAATTGAAGAATATTTAATTATTGTTACATTATTATTGTGACTCACGGAATACAATACAAGAATATTTAATTATTGTTATATTATTATTGTGCCTCACGGCCATTATATACTAACAGAACTTGAAAAGAAACTAATAATAATAATATAAGTGGTAATAATAATATCTAAAAGTAATTAAGTGTTAATAATAATAGTAAGAATATTAACGTAAGAATTATGATATAGAATAAATCGTAATAATTAATAACTATGGTCTAGGATTAAATTTGGAATTTTCAAGAGATAAGCGATCTCTGGTGAAATTAACTCTTAAATAATTATATATCGATTTAAATATTCTTAATATATTACAACAATTCCATTACGTGCATCGCATGGGTGAAAATACTAGTTAAAGGTAAACCTAACATAATTAAATCATATTTAATTATTATTAACGGGATTAATTAAATAATTAATCCGGAATTGAAGGCCGTAACACGGGGTGTTACATAAATAAATTGAGAATTTAATTAAACAAGAAATTTAAATGAACAAATAAAGCGATGAAAATAATATATTGAAAGCACTTATAATAGAAAACCTTGGTTAGTAAAGATCCACCACCTGAATTTAACACTGATCATTGATTCATAAAGTAATTAATATGCAGTTGAATATTCGTCGTGAAATTATTTCATTTCCGTTTTTCCTTAGTTGTAGGTAACTAAAGCACACACGGTTTAATTACCCCTAACTACTAAATAATTTAAGACAAGCGTTATATATTTAATTTAATAGAAGCAATAGAAACTAAGAAAACCGACAAACTAAATAACACAAGCACAAGCGGTTGCATTTAATTTAGAAAAATATTCTACCCGAGACCAATTATCACTAAGCCGTCAATAATTAACCTCAGTTGCTACTGAATATTAGAATAATTTGTAGCACAACATTAACTAATATAGCAAATAATTATATCAAATAAATAAATAACTAGTAGGCCTCCTACCAATTAAATGATATAACTATTCAAATAATTTAGAAGAATATTTAATACTCAAATGCATAAAAACATATATAATAAAAATAAATAAATAATCTTACAGCATAATCAATTCCGAGACTTCAATTCACTAAACCAAACTAAAGAAATTAGCCATGAATGGACATTAATAACAACTTTAAAGAATAATCTAGAGGAAAAGAATGAACGTTTTACTATAGAAAATTTCTACTATTTATACTACTATTAAAATAAACTCAGAAGAACCTCCACCACACATTTCCTCATTTTACGCCATTTGAAGATGTCTTCCGCAGCGGCATTGAAGAAGTCTTCCACAGCCACACCCCTGTACCAAAAAAAAAAAAAAGAAAAAAAAAAGAAGAGAATCAATCATAAATTATGAAGTTTTAAATTTTTAATTGTTTGCATGCATGCTAAGAATATATATATACACATACATACTAGTACGTAAAAAATATATATATGTATATATATTAGATAGTACGTAATATGTATTCTATATATTATATATATTATATATTATATACTAGTATTATCCCGTGCGATGCACGGTTACGTATTATAACTATTGTTTTAATACTATAGTAAATAAAACATTAGACAATTAAATTGTAATTATTTAGGACAAAAGACATTTAAGTACCTTAACTAATTACATGATTTCACTAAATATTGGAATGAACATAATTTTGTATAGAATATGACTTATAAAATAGAATGCTATACATTATTGAACACTTCATGGTACACTACGTTAGTAGTTGAAGTACTAACATTATTAAGGTCATTACATATTAATATTTTCAACCCATTTGGATTGCTCACTCTGGAAGCAGCAACATACAATTGGCCATGAACAAATACTGGTTTCTTTAAAAGTAACCCAACATGTGTAAGTGTTTGACCTTGACTCTTGTTAATTGTCATTGCATATGCCAACATTAAAGGGAATTGTCTTCTTTGGAATTTGAACGGCAACCTCGGATCTGATGGTGTCATAGTCATCCTGGGAACCAATACTTTAGTTCCTGCATTGCTACCACACATGATTTGTCCTTCAATCACGTGGTCTGCCAATCTGGTAATTACCAGTCTAGTTCCATTGCATAACCCAAGGGAATGGTCTATGTTTCTCAATAACATTACCGGAGACCCAATTTTTAAGGTCAATGAATGGTTGGGGACACCTGACGCCCTTATACCATTTAAGAACTCCGGTGTGTGCACATCATCGAGCAAGCTGCTCTTTGACTCTGATCTACATACCGAGTCACAACTGTAGTATGTTCTGCTAACCCCTGTATGCAAATCACTCATGTATTCATTGATGGAATTAACCATGTCAAGCGTTGGGGCTAGAATTGCTCGACCATCGAGAAGGCTAGAATCTGCATTCCCACTCATGAACATAGGGAACGTACTTTCAACTATAGTGGTGATCGGGTCTCCATCGGACGGCAGTAACCTATCATGCGGTATCACTATCTCAGTGTTACCATCACTATGACCGTCGACAATTCCATCACCTATACTTGCGATCCAATTTGCAAATTCCTCAAGTTGTTTGATGTCTACACCAGGATCAACTCTATTTAAACGAAGGTTTTTTGTTAATCGTAACACTTTACAACTGTCCCACAAGTACGATGAATTGATGGCTGCAGATACGATATCTTGTCTTGTACCTTTTGGGATAACTGGCAATATTTGACGAAAGTCACCTCCAAGCACAACTGTTTTCCCACCAAATGTATGCATAGCACTATTGGGATTTTCAAATCTAAGAAGATCTCTCATAGTCCTGTCTAATGCTTCAAAACAGTGTTTGTGCATCATAGGTGCTTCGTCCCATATTATCAATTTGCTTCGAATGATCAACTCAGCTAAATGGCTGCCTTGTTTGATGTTACATGTTGAGTCTTCATTTACTGCAATAGGTATTGCAAATCTTGAATGAGCCGTCCTACCTCCCGGTAGCAATAATGACGCTATGCCACTCGATGCCACATTGATAACTATATCGCCTTTCGCTCGCAATGCAGCAGATAACGTCTTCCACAAAAAAGTTTTACCAGTACCACCATACCCATAAACAAAGAACAACCCACCTTTGTTGTTCATCACGTCTTGAATAATGGTCTCAAAAATTCCCCTTTGTTCATCAGTTAGAGTTTTTGACATTTCTTCGCTCTCAATCTTAAGTGCCGTGCGATCATAGTTCAATTCTTCAAACAACAAAATGTTTTCCACCAGTCTTGAGCCATCCAGGTTAGGTGTTGGCATCGGTGGAAAGTCTATAAGAGACTTGTTATGTACCATTAGCAATTTGTCCAGCTCCATTAGCCCAAAATTTTCCTTTTCATCTTTTGTTAGAACCAAATCTGTGCATAGTAAACATGAAAAATATTGTACCTATACACGACATTATAAATAATATATATATATATATATATATATATATATATATATATATATATATATATTGAGAATCATTTTAATACCTGGATTCTTGAGTCGTTTCCTTTGTTGGAATTCAGCGTCTTCAGACAGGTAACACCAAACTTCATTCCATACATATTCTGGTCTCGATATGGAATTTGACATCAACAATACAATAAATAACTTTCTCATCGCATGACCAGATGACCAGTGACTTGCTTCCTCAAATGCATCAATATACTCCCTATCATCATCTAATAACCCCCGTGCGTAGCATGCATCCCTGAAGGATATGTATTCCACTCCATTAAAGGTCATAATATCTTTAAAACTTGTTGGTCCACGCACAATATTTAGAAGACACCTGAGATAGTATATTTCACCACTACCAGGTGGGACAAAGAATATGCGGCCAATAGAAAAACCTTTTTTTCTTGGATGCCACTCACGGACATCTTTTTTCCAAACAAACTTATTGGGCATTTCAATGTATGTTAGCTGACGTGCATCTTCATATTTCTTGTTTGCTTCAAACCATCCATTAAACATACTCTGGCCCACCGTTTCTCGACCCAGTACATTGCCAATGTTGTCATCATCATCGAATACAATAGACTGACAATTTGGGAGGTGGAAGCTTAATCTCTCAACGCCAGGAGTTCTGTACTGAACATCAAAACTAAGCAGCCTCCAGGCGGCTTCGCAAGCGGAAAGATATCTATAATCGTAGTACATGTTTATCTCATCCACGATCTCTTCACCATTTTCATCTGTAGTATTCTTGTAGAATTCAGCTGTGACGCGGTCATTCCCCTTATTAACGTACTTAAATAGGTACTTTATTGATCTAGATTGGTTGCACCATTCCACGTTGATGTGGGCTTTGTATCTCAAAAGTAGGTACCTATTATGAGGTACCACAAACCTGTTGTCTAAATCTATACCGTTTTTCTTAACAGTTTTTCCATCATCCCGCCGTCTATATACGGGGTATCCCTCGTGGTCAAACTGCGATTCATCTGCGATTTTTTTGGGGAAGTGTTTAGAACATTTTCCATTAACCATGCATGGGGAATTCTTTCTTGCCAATCCACATGGTCCGTGAACCATGAATTCCTCAACTGCACTGTAATAATCCATATCTAATTCTCTGTCTGGGATCTCAGCCTTTATAATGGAATCTATGTATGTCGGATTGGACATGTCACCTTTATTCTTTAGGAATATCAAGATATGTGCATGTGGTAACCCACGCTTTTGAAATTCAATTGTGTAAATAACTGCAATGACATATCAATTATAATTATTTTTTGTTTTGATATTAATATTAAAAAACGTACGGGATAAATTATGATTTTACAATATTGGATCATTACCTGATTTCACTGGGCCAAATAGCTCACCATGTTTGACTTCCTTGATTAAACAATCCAACTTCATCTTAAATACACGACAAACAATGTCAGGTCGATCTTCAGCATGTAAGTTTCTCTTCATAATGTATCGCTGTATTTCCGGCCATTTCGGGTTACATGTGAATGTAACGAATAGGTTTGGATAACCAATATGTCGACAGATGGCCATTGCATCCTGATAATTCTGAATCATGTACCTCGCACCACCAGTAAAGCTTGAGGGCAAAAGTATTCTTTTTCCTTGAGTGCTGGCTTCGGTCTCTCCTCTAGTCAAAGCATCTGTCAAACCTCTTAATGCTTCGCACCTCAATGATTTTTGGTGAGTCCTTATGTATATCAACCTCGAAGATTCTACCATTGTGTATGCATCCACAATAAATTGTTGAAATAATCGTCTAGCATACAAAATAGTAGATAATTCATCCAATCTCTCATGGATACGGAATGCGAAAAACTTCCTTTGAGATATACGCTTCCTAGCATTCGTGCTAGTAGACGTTCTGGTTGCAAATTGTATATCCTCTCTAAACCCATCTTCACCATACGGAAATAAAATCGGGTATTGCAATGGTATGTATGATGGATTTAATTCATTTATTCGTTGCAAACCACCGGATTTACACTCAACCAAAATATCTCTATGACCCATAGATGGATCCAGATCACCAACAATTAGTGCTGCGACCTCTGACGATGTTGGCAAATTATAAGTCCTTGCATCTGTATTTCTTATACCAATCAATCGCATCTTGATCTCGACCCTTGGATTTCTATCAATTCCTGACATAGCCATACGAAATGACTTCACCAATACATTATTTTCATCTAAAACATCTCTAATGTCCTCCACCACTTCAACATGCAACTCTTGTCGTGATGTGTTTTCCCTGTATTAAAAAATTTATAACCCAAATTAAACAAAATACTTGTAAACGAATCTATACAATTGAACACTAAATTGATCTACACTATACCTGACAGAAGCAATGCGATTCTGAATTTCATTTTGTGTATCGTGAATGTATAATTGTGCGAACTTCGGTTGACTACCATCAGGTGGTAGCAAGCTACCAATACGATGAAAATTCTGTCCATGTATCTTGAAAATGGGAGGAGCTGAACCATTGTTTACACTTTTGTCTATTTTCCCACCCATTGATGTAAAGCAAAACATGCTATTATATGATCGTATGTTTTGTAAGAAACGATTTCGTTTCTCACTTGGCGTAAAAAATAGATCATATAATTTCTTTGGAGGAATTGACATCCTAGGTAGTTTGATTTTCCCATTCCCACAACATCCTGAATACTTAATGGCATAAGTCGTTTTAGTCTTGTTGGTTCTTTCCTCGTACCAATAAAAACAGCTGCAGTGCTCACATGTATCAAGTGGATCTCCAAAATCAATGTATTGAACTGAAGTTTAAAACAGTTTGTTATAATTTTGGCTACAATAATTTCATTAGGAATTAGAAATTATAAAAAAAAAAATGTAAACTAACCATCATTAACATTTGTTGTGTTTCTCAGCTGGCCACAGACTTCCCCAATTTCTTCGGTCATGCAATTGAACGCGTTAAGGGATGACACGTGATCTTCACCATTGTTTTGTAGATACATCCGCATTGAATTACAAATACCATTATCAACACCTAAGGAAGAAATTTTCGAATTAAATGTACTACTAATATAGTAATCATTATTTTTACTTTTTTCTTAGACCTATATTATTGATACTTACAATTGAGCGTGTTTGATGTAGTTGCTTGAAAGTCACTCACTTGATCAAATTTGGAATTTAGATCGCTACATTGTGACGTTGAGTTAAATCCATTCACCCAACTATTATTAAAATTTCTTTCTTTAAAATGGTCATCCGCATTGCTTACTAAAAAATGAAAAAGTACTATAAGCATTATGCAAGCTAAAATAAGTATATACAGACAATCTTTAAACAGTTAACTATATAGTGAATATATAGTCATACTTGAACGTGGGTTATTAATCGACACTGTATGCAAAACCTCTGTCGCTGTACCTAAATTTGTGGCCTTGAGTATTGACCTTGGAAGATAACCTGTAACTACATTAAAAATATGGCATTACATATTTGTTTACTAATTGTATTCCATCTTAAATACACTACAATATTGCGATTACCATTAGTTAGGAGACTAATTTTTTCAGAAGCCATATTGTTCTCTATGCTTGACCTAGCACAACTGGCTGCATGAGGGGAGTAGTTATTCTCAGTAATTTCTTGCCTTTGACCTATAAGAAGAATATTAATATTGAAAAATTATAAACACATGACATTGTATATAAAGAAATATTTTAAATGTTAACAAACAAAACTAAATAGTAAGTGTGGCAATGGAACTTACTATTATTGATTTGAGCAAGTGGTGTACGTTGTTCCTCTTGATTATTCCTCCTCCAATCTGATGTACGATTTGGTGACATATAATATGTGTCACCTATTGTATTTATTAATGTGTGTTCTATAAAAAAAAAAAAAAAAAAAAAAAAAAAAAAAAAAAAAAAAACAGAGAATTAGCACTATTAATATACTAAGTAATAAAAATTTAGTAAATTATACAATTTAATGCCTCACCAGAAGAAATTACACTAAGGTGTGTAGATAGTGATGCTTGGAATACACCGTATATATGATTTTTTGATGTACTATCAACCAAAATACCCCCAGATGCTGTCTTTTTTATCTTAACACTTGATAAACTTTGATTTTCTAAAAAAACAATAATAGTATATATCAGCAAAAAATAGAACTCCACATAACATGGTATTGAACATTTACACATCAATATTAATACTAATATTTTATTAACACATTAATACTAATAATATTATCAACACATTTGGACCACAATACTCTTACTAATAATATTATTACCAATCCTCTACTATAATAACAATACTTTACATTTGGACCACAATATTCTTTTTAATAATAATAATAATAAAATTTCTACATGTCGGCATGTAATACGTAGTCATGGTCAACCCCTTCCCCATATCTGTATTCACTCTTCAATCCAAAAGCTTCCTCATTATCCGTTTCGCTAGTTCGAAGCATTTTAGCCTGAAGATGACTCTGCACCTTCCATTTTGCCAGTTGGAAGCATTTTTGCTCAAATAGTCCACCATATATCACAGCCCAACGATTACCCAATACATAATAGCATATCACTTATCACTTATACAATAAATAAAGAAAAAAAAAAAGGTAAAACATCATACAATAATACGGCAACTAAAAATGGAATAATTATTTATTTTTATTTTTTTTGTGAAAAAATATTCAAACTATAAACATAAATCTAATTTTAAATTATATGTATATACACACACATACATATTTTTATATATATATATGGACTACCCTGAAAATGAATCAGAGCCCAAGTTAATCCACAGCCCAAACTAATAATTTAACCCAACTACAAATAGCCAGCCCACCCATTTCAACCTAACACCCTTCCCCATTTACCCATCGGCTTCCTCCCTATTTTGCCGCAGTTGTGTTTCCGTCGACAGAAATGTAAATCAAGGCGGAGACTACAGTCGACTTTCACTCTGCTCCTTAATACCAAGACTACCTGCGAGATTCTTCTAATTCCCTCGTTTCACCATCCCAACACATCTCCTAAATTTTCCGCACAATCTGAACCTAGACTGTGTAATGAGCATCGTCTTCCATGGGTATAGAGAAAGATTCTTTCTCACACGGTACGTTTAAATTACATACCACGACAATTTTCATTTAAATTCGTTAATCCTAAACCCTAATTCTTTGTTTACAGATCTATCTACATCTGACCAGCAACAAACGAATATAGGCATAGAAAAGCACAAGAAGCACGGTAGATGTACATGCAGACAAATTTCGCAGTTCATAAGCTTGGATTTAAAGGTGCTAAGACGAAATTGATAAAGATAAGTAGTCCCTAATCTGAAAACTATAGATCTGTATCTAAAATGTGTTTTTTTTTTTTAGTTTCAGATTTATTAAGAAAATAAATTTGTGTTGTACGCATTTGCCAGAATGTTTTTTTTTTTTTTTTTTTTTTTTAATGATTAAGCAAATAAAAGAATTTGAATTCAGAAATATTTGAACTATAAATTCATTTTTTATCAAATAGAGAATATAAAGTTCAAATTTCCATAATTACGCACATACATTTTAAAAATAGTCACTGTAATTATACATTGTATAGTTTTTGGAAGAAGGTAAATCACAAAACTGACCAGAAAATACTGAAAAAAATTTACAACTACTGACTTAAAAAGAATAGTGCTTTTAATTAACATATTATACCAATACAATATATGATAAAGAGCATGCATAATTCAGTGAGCTGAAAGTGTACCTTTATTTAGATGATCATGCATATGTTTTCTCTTGTAACCAACAATAGTTTAATTGACTAATTTTCTCATCTTTTGATTTTCTCTAAACTGCTGGTAGCTATCCAGATTTGAAGGATGGAAGTGATCTGAAGAAATGTTTTTTTTTTCTTTTTGTTGTAATGGTGTGAAAGACACCAAAGACACCATTTTATACTCCTTTTTGCAATGTAGTGCAATTAAAAATTTCTTAAAAGAGTGTTTTTGAAAATTTCTTCATTCTACTACCTGTTGTTGTTGTTGCAATGTAGTGCTTTTGAAGATTAAAAAGCTCTTTGATCCAGAGATGACAAAGCAAATGCTGCTAAAAGAATATATATATATATATATATATATATATATATATATATATATATATATATATATATATATATATATATATATAGAGGATTCATAGTCTCAACTATATCTAGTTTTGTTCTCAAAGAGCTTTACCTTTGTCATTCTCAGTTTGTCTCCTCTTTGTTCCTATATGTATTCTCCCTGTGAGTTTCTTCATTCTCTATCTCTTTAACAACTTCAACTTCATGAGATAGAGCAGCTACAATGCAAATGTGGGGTTTCACCATGTATGCAATTAATGTGCACTATTTATAGGTAGTTTCCCACCAAAATTTAGTTTAAAAAAATGATGTACTTCTTAACACCATGCTTGCTTCTGCTGAAAGTAATAAAGTACTCCGTACTGACAACAGCTGTAAGTCATGGATTAATTAAATACTCCGTAGTTGAAAAATAGAGCAGCAATATATTACGGAGTATATATTAACAGATGTAAAGTGGACAAATGATGTAAAGTGGACAACATCTGTTCTCAAAAAAACAGATGTAACAGCTGTAAATCAATGGAAAGTGGACAACAGTTGTAGAGCAATTTGATCGGTGTCCAAAAACAAAACAACATTTCCAACGCAAAACGCCTCGTTTCCCATGGGCGGGAAAACAAAATTTTTGTATTACCAAAAATGTTTGGCTTTATTATAATAGAGGATTATATATTATATATAAAAAGAACTAATTATTAGATAATATTAAATAACTAATGCAAAATTATTATAAAGATGTATCTAAAATATGAGTGTAAAATATGCTTATCAATGGCACCCCCACTTTGGGAATAATATATATAAATTATCGAAGACGAAGCTCCTTTAGCTGCTTCAGGATGTTGATTGGTGGTCTTATTGTGTGTATTTTGATGTTATGCCTTGAGTCTGATTATGTTGTTGTGTGTATGTCCTTGTTGTGCTTTGGACTCACCATGTGAAGCAAAATTCCAGAGTCCAGTGCAACAAATGAAGGAAGAAAAGTTGTTGGGTTAGATGGCATTGATGCCAAAGCAAACACTTCAAAGAAAAATGACACAATTTGCAGGTGGCAGAAAGATCATGGAATTACCTGACAGGTTCTTGAACAACTGCTTGATAAGAGGCTAAGTCGCGATGATGCAGCTAAAACTCTTAAAAGGTCAGCTAACAGTTTGATCATATATTTGATGTAATAGTATTCAGTATTTCATTCGTGTATATATAGATAGGTGGTTGTTGCTTCATGCTTGAATACTTTCTGAGAGACCCCACCTTTGCTTTTGTTGAATATACAATGACGATTATATTATATTGTGCAGTTAGCACATCTACATTGAAGTGGGCATGTCGGGATTTTGGCATCACTAGATGGCCAAACCACAACAGAAAAAGGACAAATTCCTTTCTCAACCAAAAACAAGCTGATAAGAAGCATAAAGGAACTCAATCATATCCTGCCCTGCCTCCTAATGTCTGTCAAGGTAACCTATAAAAATGACACCATAAGGTTTCCGCTCTTATCCTCCGCCTCAACTATGAAATATTTGGAGGAGCAATTGGAAACAAAGTGTAAAATATCACTAGATAGAGATGAAATGAGTTGGATTATTTTAATTACCAATTTCTTATGGTGTCATTTCTGCTAAATGTTATGTTGACCATTATTTGTTTACTAACCAAGAATACGGTTAGGGTAGAGGATTCTTGGCCTTAGTCAATGGTTTACTAATTCCTTATTAGTTTTAAATATTAAAAATGTTAACTTTTTGCTATGTAATTTTGGGTTTTTTTTACTCTACATTGCTGGAAGCAAAACTAATCTCTTCTTTGTTTACAGGAAATGAGAATCCACTCATAGAGAAACTCCTAGAAAGCTACAATGGTCTCATGCAACACTTCTTGCTCCCTCCAATAATTTTCTACACAATGAGTTTATTAAATGTGTGATTTTAGGTTTCCATGTCTATATGCTGGCGGAAAGTTCAAATCCAAGGGAAGATGATGTTGATCCTAACAAGTAACAGTATGAACTATGAGGTTAGTTTAGTAATAGGGAGTGTCAAATTCTACTGTTTTTTTTCTCTCAATTATGTGAAATTCTTTGCTTTTGGACTTGAAATCAAAGCTTTACATTTTACCCACCCTATTATGGTTTTCTTACAATTGATAGAGTAAATCACTCAAATTTCATTCAATATTGTTGTGTCTTAACAAGTGAAAGATGAAAGAGTGCATCTTGAATAATGGCTACTCTTAAACTGTCAAATTGAAATTGTCATATTTTGTTTTAGTTTTAGTAGAATGGTGATGAGGCTTTCTGTAGCACTTGTATCATTTCTTGAAATAAATATCTTTACTAATCATGAATTCATGACAACATTGAACATTGGGATGATGCCAAATGCTTGAGATGTGATGATTAGCTTTTATTTCTCAATTTCATTTTGCTCATGAAAACTCACGTTTGTTTCAATGGAGTCTCTGAGTATATTACATATCAATCAAAAGACTAGGTTGATATTTTAATTTGATAGTTCAAAATTAAGTACTAGTAGTTGATTGGTTGAAGCCATGGTTGCTTTCGTCTATTTCTTCTTATTGTCTTTAAGAAATTATTCTTTTTTAATTATTCTTTGTTAATTATTCATTCCCATTACTTAAGCCCAATTGTTTTCATTCCATTGCAACCACATTCATTTATCAAAGTGAGCTGCAATTTGCAGGAAAGAGGTCTACCCAACAAAGAGGAGTTAAATACAACGGTTTACAGATTATATTTCATTGGGTAGTATAGTTCATGATGTTAGAGACTTGATATTGATTTTTTTTATGGATTATTATATTGTTGTTGAGACATGAATTTGGTATTAAGTACAACAATCACATTTTTGAACTATAAAGTGGTATTACTTTTATATTACAAATATATTACAAATTATATTGTATTTTAGTTTAATAGTGCATTTGTTTATAAATATAATTGCATATTAACATTTTAAATACAAATATTAGAATTTTAACAAAATAAATTTTCAAAAAAAGAATTTTAACAAAATAATAATAATTATCAAAATATTTTTTAAAAAATAATAATTTAGTAAAACCGCGACGAAATGTGATTTTAGCGATGTAATATTTATTATTATTATGGCGACGACAATTATGACGGAATTTTGTGACGGAATACAAAATTTCTAATGAAAACGTTAGCAACGGAATCGCGACAATAATTATTTCTGTCGTTATATTTTCACGACAAAATATTTTTTCACGCGATGGCAATGGAAGGAAACATTTCTGTTGCCAATACCGTGACGGAATGATTTCCGTAGCCTACTTTGCGACGGAAAATTTCATCGTCGTCGTCATCGCTCGTAACAGATTTTTTCCGTCACGAAATGAAATACGACAAGCCTGACACTCCGGAATGAATTCCGTCGCAAAACGCGATTTGCGAGGGAATTTTGCGTTTTCGCAACGAAATTTTTCCGTCGCGCGAATCATGATTTTTATTGTAGTTAGAAAATATGTCTATCAAGTATCAAGATGAGGAAGATGAGTGGATTGCCCTAACTTGTGATTCGGAATTGATGCACGATTTGGATGTGTTGAGATCATGTGGCAAGACTGTAATCAGAATGATAATCACCCCAAAATTTGATTGATCCATGGATGATGCAGGACTTCATTTTGCTCATTTCCTTCTCCCCTGCATACTTAAATCATTTCTTCCTTCTAGGGTTTCTGTAATGTGATGTACAACAATCTTGCCACTGATTACTAATTTTACTATACTACTTTGCACTTATTGCATCGCCTTTCTCCAAAAAAATATTGAATGGCACGACAGTGAGATTCTCATCTGCCAACGTCTACTATGATTGAAACAGAAAGGTCTTTCATCATCTATCGAATGAAAATCACACTAGTATGTCATGTATCAAACTCTTCTTTGTCTACGTTAAACAACTATAACGATGATGAAGATGGAAATAAAGAGGCTATTGTAAATACTTGATCATCCAAAGAATGAGGAAAATTCAACATTACAAAATACTGTGCATAATTGGCCAAGTCTATTCAAACATTCTTCAAATCATAGCTTAGACAATTAACTTCTACATTTGTAAAGTTTTTTTTTTTTTTTTTGAAAGAAACTTCTACTTTTGTAAAGTTATTTAAAAAATAAAATTATGAAATGAATGGCTGACTTTTAGATTATTTAAGTTGATATTGACAAGAAAAATAAAAAATGATTATATTTGTGAACAATAATAAAAATCCATAATTACAATTTATAAACCTCCTCCTCCCTTTTTTCACACTTAAAAAAGTTTAAAAAGCATAGTTACAACTTATAAGTTAGAGGTAAGGAAAAAGAATGACAGAAGCTGATCTGCAGAATGAATGCAACTCACTGTAAGTAAATGTAAATCAGTGGAGTAGATAAATAGCCACACCATGGACAAAAATATGGATCCAAGTTGCAAAGATGCTTAGGGCCTACGTGCTGGTTCAGTCATTGCGATAAAATAAATTAATTAATTTATATATATATATATATATATATATATATATATATATATATATATGTTAACCCTCTTCAATTGAACAATGGCAATGAGGCAACTGCACTGCATACACAAATTTCTATGGTGCACAGACAGACATCTTAAATGTTCAGTACTTCAGTTATTGCCAAAAAACATAAGATTTGCTAAATGAAACAGAAAAAATGCATAAACTTTCTTTCTGTACTAAAACTAAACAAGTTTTTTATTTTTTAAAGGGAACTAAACAAGTTTAATATATATCTTACTGCTACTAAAATTCTCTCCACATTCACCAATAAAGTTTTTTTTTAGATGGACTCAATAAATAAAGCCTCACTCTGTAAGACTATAGCTTTTTTTTCTTTTCCTGATCCCACGTATTTGCGTGGGTAATGAAATACGACCTATGTTTAAATTTTTTTTCTTTAGCAAAATATGACCTCTATTTAAATTTTTTTTCTTCAGCAACAATTTGATAAGAGTCGTGAACAATTTGATAAGAGTCATGATGATCCTTAGCTATTCTTTCCATCGCAATAGCTAAGTCAGCCTCACTAGACCCTCAAAGGTGATGCTAATATGATGATTGAAGGTGATGCTAATCTGATGATTGGATGACTAAGAAAACAAGGCAAGAATCTCACAAAGAAGCTTAAGAAAGAACTCAAAAGGTTTGTAAGGAACTTAGATTACTTGAACTCTTGAACTTTCTTGATTCCCTTTTATTTCTTGCATTGTTACAAATGAGCCCCATGAGGGTTATTTATAGCCATTCCACCTCCTCAGTGCATGGTGGAGATTTACTTAGATCTAATGGCTAATAATCTAGTTCTTTAACATTCCTTAAATCTCTACCAAACTAAGAGTATTCTATAGGGTTCTAAAATATTCTAAAGCATCCCTGCATCTTCTAGTGTTATCTATATGCTTCCAAACTATTCTACCAACTATGGGATGCTATGTACAAGTTCTAGAGAAGTCCAAAAAGATGTAACAAATATCATAAATGTGTAGCAAAGTGCCCCGTGTGTTACACTAGGCAACCTACGTCTCCACAACCAAATTCTTTAAAATGGTGCCGTTAGAAGTTATATAGTGGCCGGGAAGCGACCTTATTTTGCTGGATTCCCTAACTCACCCTTTCAAATACGCATGCGTAGATGCTGGAAAAAGAGATTAAAATGGAGAGGAAAGAGTTCAGTTGGTTTGTATTGTACTGTGATCCCACACTCTAGCTTTAGCTAGTTTCAATGTTTTGCTAGTTGTGATTTTTCATTCCTTGTTGCAACTTGAAGTTGAGGTTTTTCAGGCAATGTACTTTGAGTTGCTATTTATTTTTGGCTATTTTGTATCATTTCATATGTGTGTTCTTGTAGGTCCTGTGATTTTTATTGTCACAGGAAATGGGATTTTTCATAACAAAGTGATATCAGAGTCATGTTGTTTATTGGGTATATTTGACATGGAAACAAATACAATTAATATGGTACGTTTGAACGGTAGAAATTTTCACATTTGAAAAGCTAAAATGAAGGATCTCCTGTTTTTGAAGAGATTATATCTACCCGTGTTTACAAGTACAAAGCCTGAAAATATGTCAGATACGGACTTTGAGCACCAACAAGTTTGTGGTTATATTCCACAATGGGTCGAAGACAATGTCCTGAATCACATTGTCAATGAGACACATGTCAGGAGCTTATGGGATAAACTTGAGATCCTTTATGCTTCCAAGACCGAGAACAACAAACTGTTTTTGTTAAAGCAGTTGATGAATCTAGCATGGGCATCAAATTTGAGGATGATGTACTTGTCTAAGAGCATCCACACTAAGGGGAGAATGGTGAATTATTTCAGAAATAAATCTCTCAAATCAAAAATAATATTTGCACGCGTCTGACACTTTTGTTTTTTTTATTTTTTTTTTTAATTTTTGATTTTAATTTTTTTGTTTTTTTTTTCCTCCTCTTCCCACATTCTCTCTCCTAATCACTCTTACATTATCCCCCAATTATCCCCAACCATTGTGGATGCTCTAACACTCTATCCTTTATTAATCAAAATCCTAATATTTTAGTTTATCTTTTTATATCTTTCTACATTTATCAGTTAATTTAACCATTAATTTTATCAAATAGTTTAATTTTAACTTTTTTTTTGAATGCTACTAACTCTATTACATTGTAGTATCTGTTCAAAATTTAATTTCAATTACTTAACTTATTAATTACAACTTTCATCTTTTAATTTTTAGATAATTTTTCAGTTACAAGTGCCAAATAGAACCATAGAATAACATAAAGTTTCATAACGGCAGCTGGCATATCAGCCCATTGTTGTATTATATAATTATATATACTGATGATTGATGGGCGCCAATAGTCTAATACACAATTCAACAAAGCTCCTCAGCTTAGTCAAAATCAAACACAATTATTATATTTTCCCCAAATCTCTTACAGCTACTCAACTGCGCCCATGACAATTCTTGAGGATAATACAGAGTTATTCCATGTGCACAATCTACTGGTCGACATGACGGGAGGAATGATGGTAAGCCCCCCAAGGATGAATTCGTCTCTGCCGTCCGGTGCTTCCCCCGGAAATCGTGGATCGGTTAACTTGTGGGATTATGCAGAGCAAAGTGAGTTGCGTACAGAAGTTGATGCTGCTGCCTTGGGAAAGAATCAAGCACTTGAAGGGACGGTGCACCAGATCTCGGGTAGTCATCGACAAAGAAATGATGATCGCTTCGTTAATCTAGAGGATCTTTTCGTAGATGCGTTATTCCACATGCCTATTCAATCACCGGCCGACATGGCAGGAGGAATGATGGTGAGTCCGATTAGGATGAACTCTTCACTGCCATTAGATGATTCCCCCGGGAATTTTGATCCAGTAGTTATCCCCGGGGGTAATGAGGAGGTTCAAGTGTTACAGACGTGGAGAAAAATGATGCAGGCAACTTGCAAGCAGCGGTGTTTTGAAGTTGAGACTCCCTTTGTGGTCTGCTCGATACGGCATCTCCAGAAGATGGTTGCAGAATTGCGAAATGGGGAGGAAATACTGTGGCTAACTGGCAAGCAGGCGTATGTAGAACTAGAACTTAATTTTTCATCGGAAAAAAAGGGTAATGATGTTAGCCTTTGGCTAGCACTTGAACCAGAAAGCAGTGGAGGGATGATGGAACACAACTCAATGGTTTGCTTAGAAAGGACGTTTCTGGGGCGCTTTGACAGGGCATTTCTACGCAGTTTGGAAGGGCTGTTGGACCACTTCATTGTATATTTTCTGAAAGCAGGTGTGAAGTTATGGAATGGACGAGGAAGCAAGTTGTGGCATTTAGAAGTTGGTAATGCCAATTGCAGGGGAGAGATGATCCAACACCAACAGGACTCATCATGTGAAGGCAAAATTCCAGAGTCCAGTGCAACAAATGAAGGAAGAGAAGCAGTTGGGTTAGATGGCATTGATGCCAAAGCAAACAGTTCAAAGAAAAATGACACAATTTGCAGGTGGCAGAAAGATCATGGAATTACCCGTCAGGTTCTTGAACAACTGCTTCATAAGAGGCTGAGTCGCGATGATGCTGCTAAAACTCTTAAAGGTGAGCTAACAGTTTGATCATATATTTGATGTAGTAGAATTCAGTATTTTGTTAGTGTATAGATAGGTTTCAGAGAGGACACCCCATCTTTTTTTTTTTGTTGTTGAATATCTAATGACCATTATATTATATTGTGCAGTTAGCACATCTACATTGAAGCGAGCATGTAGAAATTTTGGCATCCCTAGATGGCCAAATCACAACAGAAAAAGGCCAAATTCCTCTCTCAACCAAAAACAAGCTGATAAGAAGCCTAAAGGAACTCAATCATGTCCTGCCCTGCCTCCTGCAGAAGCCACAACAACTACACTCCAAGCTAATAGCGTCATGTCAATGAAGGTAACCTATAAAAATGATACTATAAGGTTTCCGCTCTCATCCTCCGCCTCAACTATGAAATATTTGGAGGAGCAATTGGAAACAAAGTTTAAAATATCACTAGAAAATATGTCTATCAAGTATCAAGATGAGGAAGATGAATGGATTACCCTAACGTGTGATTCGGAATTGATGCACGGTTTGGATGTGTTGAGATCATGTGGCAAGACTGTAATCAGAATGATAATCACCCCAAAATTTGACTGATCCATGGATGATGCACGACTTCATTTTGCTCCTTTCCTTCTCCCCTGCATACTTACATCATTTCTTCCTTCTAGGGTTGTTTCTGTAATGTGATGTACAACATACTCTTGCCACTGATTACTAATTTTACTATACTACTTTGCACTTATTGCATCACCCTTCTCAGAAAAATATTGAATGGCATGACAGTGAGATTCTCACCTGCCAACGTCTACTATGATTGAAACAGAACCATCGAATGAAAATCACATTAGTATGTCATGTATCAAACTCTTCTTTTTCTACGTTAAACAACAATAACGATGATGAAGATGGAAATAAAGAGGCTATTGTAAATACTTGGTCATCCAAAGAATGAGGAAAAATTCAACTTTACAAAATACTGTGCATAATTGGCCAAGTCTATTCAAACATTCTTCAAATCATAGCTTAGACAATTAACTTTTACATTTGTAAAGTTATTTAAAAATAATAAAATTATGAAATGCATGGCAGATTATTTAAGTTGATATTGACAAGAAAATAAAAAATGATTATATTTGTGAACAATAATAAACATCCATAATTACAATTTATAAACTTCCTCTTCCCTCTTTTGCACACTTAAAAAAGTTTTTTTTTTTTTTTTTTAAAAAAAAAAAGCATAGTTACAACTTATAAGTTAGAGGTAAGAAAAAAAGAATGCCAGAAGCTGATCTGCAGAATGAATGCAACTCACTGTAAGTAAATGTAAATCAGTAGGAGTAGAAAAAGTAGCCACCAGGCGAAAATATGGATCCAAGTTGCAAAGACGCAACGCCTCAGTCATTGCAATAAAATTAATTAATTAAAAAAAAAAAAAAAAAACTCTCCAATTGAACAATGGCAATGAGGCAAACTGCATAGCATAAACAAATTTCTGTGGTGCACAGACAGATATCTTAGATGTTCAGTTATTGCCACAAAAGCATAAGATTTGATAAATAAAACAGAGAAAAATACATACAACTTTCTGTACTGAAACTAAACAAAGTTTAATCTTACTGCTATAAAAATTCCCTCCACATTCACCAATAAAGGTTTTTTAGATGGACTCAATAAAGTCTCTCTCTGTAAGACTATAGCTCATTTTTTTTTTCCTGATCCCATGTATCTGCTTAGGTAATGAAATACGACCTCTGTTTAAATTATTCCTAACTTGAGATTTACACACACCATACAATCTCTTACCTAAACATCAGTATGTGCTTTAGAGCTCAAACTACAATATCAGCCCCTGCCTGCATTACCATGACGTTGGTTTCTGAAGTAGCTGAGAAGTGCCTGAGCCTGCAAGGTAGTTGGAATCCAATAAGTTAACCCCATAGCATCCTAAAACTAATGGCAGAAACCATATATGTAGATGGTTAGCATCAAACCTTTTCTCTCGCTCTGGGTGTGCCAGACTGGGATAATGCTACTAATGGAGGGACAGCTCCATGCTGGAGAACCATATTGCAGTACCTACTACTGTTTGTGCACAATTGCAGGAGAGCAGCTGCTGCATTCTCCTTACCTCTTGCAGATCCCAACTCCACAACCTCAACTAGAATAGGAATACCTCCTTCCTGACCAATTGACATTCTTCCCTCTTGAATGGTAGCAAGATTTGACAAAACAGCAACTGCTTTGTCAACCATTCCAGCAGCAGGGTCCATCAACTCTACAAGATGCCTGACTGCACCTGCCTGCACAATGCGGCCCTTGTTTTCATGAAGTATTGACAGGTTAAACAAAGCGGTTGCTGCATCTTTCTTGCCTCTAGGAGTTCCATTTCCCAGTAAATCAACAAGAGACTGTACTGCCCCAGACCTGCCAATCTTAATCTTGTTATCCTCGATAACAGAGAGGCTAAAAAGAGTGGCAGCAGAGTTTTCCTTGGCCTCAGGGCTCCCGGTCTCAAGTACATAAATCAGAGGTTCAATTGCACCAGCATTTGCAATTGCAGACTTGTTGTTATCATTAATTGACAGGTTTAGAAGTGCTGTGACAGCATTTTCCTGTACTTCCATGTCTTCTGAATGCAGTAGGTTAACCAACAAGCTGATAGCACCACAATTTGAAATCACAATCCGGTTGTCCATATTATGTTTGGCAAGTAACCGGAGTTCAGCTGTTGCAATTCTCTGTTGATCAACGGAAGTGCTCTTCAAGTCCTCAACCAGTTTTCTAACTTGCTCCTTAACTTCTGCAAGATCAGCCCTTGTTTCAACAGTAGGGGAAGAAACTATTCTTGAAACTAATCTCTCAGATGGTCTGCGCCAGATCGCTGGAGGACGAAGTCTTGTCCCAACTGGGGATGGAAACTCGGACTCTCTCCTTGAAGCAGCCAAGGTTGCAGCATGCCGGGATTCTGATGCAACCTCCATGGAAGCTTCAGTAGAAGCTGTTGTGGGTGAAGACACTTCATTTCCATCATGAGCATTTGCACGTGAAAAGTTTGAATTAGAGAGCGTACTTGGTGCAGAGGTAGTTCGATTATGGCCCTGATGGGAGTTTTCATCAGCAGATGACACGCTATTCATGGATAGTGGCATAGAGAAATGACTGACAGAGTTCATGCTCCTATCCCCTGAGTTTGCCAATCTGTCTTCAGAACCCTCAAGAGACATCCTCTCAACATCCAACCCCAGATCATCACCTGCAATTTCAGGCAGAGATTCCTCCGATGATGAACGGGGATGAGACGGAGATGACTCCTCTCTTTGAATTGCACTAGATGAGATTGAACTTTTCCTAGGGGAGTCTAAACCGTGAGCTGAGTCAGGTGATGTGGAGTTATTGGCTCTTGAATGAGAGAAGATATGGATATCCCTGGGTGCACCGGAATCCACATGAGCTACATGTGATGAAGGTTGGTTCACGTTCAAAGACTTTATTGGATCCGGCAGCTTTATATTGTTCATTTCGCACCAATTTGCAATCAACGCCTTAACAGTGTAATTAGGAATCAGATTTGTGTGGGTCAGAGTTTGTCTTGTCTTAGGGCAAACAGTGAGGCCAAGATCAATCCATCTTCGAATAAAGTTCCGTTCATATGTTTGTCCAGATGCAACAATTACAGGGTCTGTCATGAGCTCAAGTGAGAGAGGACAACAGAAATCAGCAGGTATCTGCACGGAGGTACAACTCTCGGACTGTTTCATCATAATGAGGCAGTCATGCATATGAGTAACAAGAGCAATAATTTGTTCAATATATTCAACCTCCTCATTCTTTTCAGCTTGTTCAGCATTCTCCTTCAATTTTTCAAGGGCCACTAGCTCAATAAGGAGCTCCTGGTTTGACTTTAAGCTCAGGCAGTCTGCAATTTTTGTAAGGCTATCTGAGCTAGCTCCAGAACCTTCCACGTGATTTTTTATGGCTTTTGTGATGGTTGCTGATAATAATTCATAATCCATAGACTTGATTTTCAGTACACAGTTCTGCAAATCATGAATAAGGCATCCCCACCAGGAGTTCAAAATGGAGTCCTCAAAGATATAATTAATGATACATAAGCAAATCTTTGTAAAAAGTGGCACATAGAGATATCAGAGAATGATAGATACAAATTATTCTCAGTTCATACCTCAAGAGATGTCAAACTTGATTCAGCAGGAAGACACCAATCAGAAGATACAAGTAGCTCAACAATCTTCAGGCTGAAAGCTCGAACTTTTGCAATTAATGATTCAGCTTGCAGAACCTGTTTTTCATCCAAGCATCAGTAAGATAACCTTTTTTATTCCTTCAAAGTTTAGTTGTTGTTCTGGCATTCTTCTTTTTTTGGAGTCGTCTAATGTATTCAACAGGTTCTTCACATAAAATAAAAAGTTTAACCAGTGTGAAAAGGAGGGGCAATGGATTATTTTCCATGTTTAAATAGCAAACAGGAAAGCTCCCTTTAATTTAAGTAAAGGACTAGTTAGGTATTTATCCATGTTTGCGAATCGTAACTGTAAAGCATAGATGTGACAACATACAAAATAAACTTTACTGCTCAACAGCTGCCAGGTCTGAAACAGCTCCCTCAGCTCATCAACTGAATGGCCCAGTCCTGAAAATACCTTTTGAAGCAGTTCATCAGAAGCTATTTCAGCGTCAACAATACCACTGAGAATTGGCTGTAGGAGCTTCAGTATATCTTCAGTCTTCTGGTAATATTTATGCACCAGTTCAGAATTTATGTTCTCCAGTGATGATAAATGGAAAAAGCTGGAGATGTTGTTGAGAAGCACTTTTAGTAATAAAATCTCCATTCCTCCTGTTATTTGAAAAGAGTAATGGGTATCAATTCTAGAAAGAAAACAGGAATATGGGCCCAAGTTACAAAGTGCATGCATATGATCATTTGAAAGACTCAATGTAGAAGAGTAATGTAGAGAAAAACTCGAAGTCAACCTCATATATGGATAGGCTCAACCAAAGGCTCTGACCATTACTAAAACATTGAAGATTCTTATGCTAATACTTATTTAGGCAACAAGTAGTACTAAATTGTGACTTGAACAAAAAGACCAGGAATTATATGAAACAAAAAGTGGCAAGTATCTACATATTCTAGTAAACAAACCTGAGAGAAATTCAATTACAAAATCCATATATAGACAAACACACATATTTAAGTTTGATGGATCCAGAATATAGAACACCATCATGTAGATCAAAGATACTATTCATGCACCAGTTTGTCTGTTGCAAGGAGTTAGAGGAACAAATTGGGACTGGCAAGATCTCCAATGTTTCTCTTTTCCTTTAAGTTTAAAAGTATAACTTTTAAGGCAAGATGTCCTTCAAGACCTTATAAAAAGATAAATTAGGAATATAAGCTTAGCAATCACACTTCCTAAATCCTAACAGAACCCATAACAATGGTTGGAGCACACTTTATGGAATAAAATGCGCCACTATAAGTATTCAGCAGTCTCCCTTGACTAAATAAAAAACGCTCCCTACTTAGCATATTGTTTGACCTGTTGTACATGTTGGTAAACCCCAAAATTATTTTGCCATTTCAATACATGATACAGATTTAAAATAGTTTCAAGATTCAATTATTTCAATTATCCTAACCACTTTTACACAATTACTTTTTCAATGCATTCCAACATATATTTAAGTGTTTCCATTACTGGCTCAGATTATTAGAAAACATAAGAAGAAATCAACCCAAGAATTCTTTCCTTAATCCCATTGCAGGTAAAATGAAGTCAAGAAAATTGAGAGGGACGGAAGTACTTTATCTCTTAAAGTTCCCAGCTAAGTTCCCAATTCTGCTCTATTTCTTCCAAAACAATATGAAAGTTTTTTTTTTTAGAATATAATTCACAAAAACAGCAACAACCAAGCGTTTACTAAAGATCCACAGGTAGTGAGTCTTGCATAGAGTTCAGAAATTCCATGAGCTTCCCTATACCAACTATGGAATCCACAACCAACATATTACAAAAATAACATGCCAGATTTAATTTTTGAAAAAAAATTATGGAACATTTTATTTCTAGAAAAAATGCAAAGATATTAGAAGCGATACAAGTGTACTCAATATGTAAAATTTAGTAACAGAACATTACTACTAAGCCAAATTTACAAATAAAATTCATTTCATGATTTAAGCAACAGAATTCAACTAAATTATCATTTATATAATTATATCCAAAAACTTGCGTACAACAGAACAGACAAATGTGCTATCATGAGTTCATCTGCAACATGAAAGAACTAATGACTGCTCATCACTAAAAAATATGCACAGACCTTATCAGTAATAGCCTCGGCTTCAATTAGTCATGTAATTTTCTCATGTCGGAGAGACCCAACAAGCCAAGTAAAACTTCCACAGTACTGTTTACCATTTATCTGGCATCAACCGTCAAAAACATCATGGCAGCAAACCCTGTGTCCAACAACTATCAAACCCAGTTTCAAACTTCTAGTAGAATATAATGTAATTCAAATACGCAAAAAATTGCTAGCTTCAAAAGGAAATATCTTGAATTCCTTAATAATGGCTTGGATACCAAAAAATTGGATAGGGCTCAGTGCAAGAAAATAGGTTTCAGTTTGCCCCTTTATGGACAAAAGGGCCCAGGGAAAGAAAATATTTGACAAAAGATTTTATGTACTAAATTATTATCATATAGGTCAGCCATCAAAACAAAACCTGCCTACAAAAGTAACATCTGTACATATTTACATATTCTTTAAGTAAATTCAACAATTAAAATTATTAAACTAGAATAAATGAACTAGTTTTATAATAGGCTTAGTTGCCAAACAGAACAAGTTAGATGTAGACATGTAATTTTGCAGCTAATAAGTTTTAAGTTTCACAGCAGTTAATTAAAAGTCTGGCTCAAGGAAAAACTTTACAGTCAGCAGCATTTAATTGTCACCCAAATTCATTTACTAATGTGAATATCTATCCTACTAGCAACATCCTGATTCTTGGACAATCTGGATATAACTTTTCTACAATCATGAGTTCAACTTTAGGAAGTTATAAGACTTCCAACAGACTATAACTTGAAAAAGAACAGAGGATGAAGATGAAGCAGTAATACTTAACCTTTCAAGTGGGTCATATCTCTGGGGAAGTTGGTAGTGAAGGCAGGTTTAATATTAGGAAGAATAATGAACTTGTTCAAGTGGATTTATAAAAATAAAAAATAATAATAATAATAATAATAATAACAAAACAAAAACAAAAACAAAAACAAAAACAAAAAGAGCAAGTTTTTTTCTTTTTCTTTTTTATTCTATAACTATTGATTGACCTCTTCTTAAGGGCTTCGCCTTCAGGGGTTACTTTGGCACCCTGAATTTCCTCAGTAATCAGATCTAGCTTATTTCAAGTATCCAATAATAGATAAATACCTACTCGGCTACTCGCTAACCCCAAATTTCAGTAACTTATTCTAAAAGAATATTAGTAATTTAGTATATAACATTATGGAAAATAAAAATTCTCCAAAAGTACAAGCCTCAAAATCAAATTAAGATAGAAGTGATTTCTATTTCCACCGGCCGGCCTTACTTAACACTGTCACCAGTTCAACAGCACCCCACCCCCACCCCAACCTTCTGCTCTTTCTCACTTGAGACTTCCGATCACTTGCCGGAATTTTGCTTTAGTAAAAAATTAAACATGGACAAACAAACAAACAAAAAGAAAACTACAAATACCTTTAAAATGAGCTCAGGTATCCAAGCAAACAAATTAAAGTAACAAGAAGATTGAACTCATATTAAAACTCTGTAATCGGAAAAAATGAAATGTGGTTGAAAAGCTTAGGTTAGAAATTAATGACTTACTTGAGTAATCGGTGAAGTCGGATATACCGATCGAAGAGGAAAGACTCTCGCAGAGTTAAATCGGAGAATTTGAAACACAGAAAACACAAGTGAACAGACTATAATTTTGCTCTTGGATTGATTCTCGTTCGATTTGATTGTTCCTGAGAGTTGACAGTGGGTTTTCCAATTTCGTCTTCTTCTTCTTTTTTTTTTTTTTTTTTTTTTTTCCTGAAATGATCTTTGATTCCGTTTTCGGACAAAAAAATAAATAAATAAATAAAGGACTTCGCTGTTTACACCCTGAAGATATGTGTATTTACAAATTATCCTCTGAACATCTTTCAATTGGCATCTGTGCCCACAAGAAGGAGGCTAAATGACAAAGGGACAGGTTAAAGCAAGATTTTAAAAATTGATACTTAAGATCCGTTCAAAAATTCAGAAAAATGACTTCTGTAAAATACTTTTTAAATTTCCAGTGTTTGAATGTAGTAAGAAAATTCAGTTAACGAAAAATATTTTTCGTTGACTCGGGAATATGTAGTCATTTTCCGCCAACACTCAAAACATGGTTGCCTTCGTTATCGTCATTGCCTTCAATTCTTCAGTTTTTCATCCATTCCAATATTTTCCAGAATGCAACCAAACACTGGAAAGGAAAATATTTTCCAGAAAATGAGTCATTTTTCGAAAAATATTTTCCAGAAGTCATTTCTATATTTTCCAAACGGATCCTTAGGGTGTATTTGGTTCGCACATAAAAATCAAAATTGAAATGGAAATCAAATACTTGGTAATGGTATAGATTTTTGTGAAGGTATTTTACATGTTTAGTAGTAGAGTAAAATTGAAATGATTATCAATATTGATATTTTGTTATGTATGACCCTATAATGGAAATAAAGGTTTTAAAAATACAAAAACAAAAAATCAAAGCAATTGATCATAATATAATGACATTCAAAGCACCAATATGAACAAAAAAAAAAATCAAAACAAAAATCTAAAAGCACAATACAAACTTAAAAGTCATATTACCAATGATACATTTTTTAATTAGGGAATGTGGTTTTTAATTGGATGGGCAATTGAATCACATTTCTAATCATTTTAAGGTGTTCACCTTTTCTCATTAAATTTATTAGAAAAAGAGTAAAAGACATTTTTTGTTCTAGATTTATAGTGGCATGGACAATTTTAGTCCTTCATACAAAAATCAGACAATTTGTGGACACTCTTATGATAACGAGGACAATTTTGGTCCTCCATCACTCTTCCCATTAGAAGTCATGTTAAGGAGTGGGTATTTGCGTCTTTTCATCATACCTCCTTCTCTTTATTCCCTCACTGAGTCTTGTGTTCTTCATTGCAGATTGACAAAGCATTTTAGTCTCTCACAGTAAGAAATTGATGTAGCCGTGTAGAGAACTTATAATAAGGGCCTGAAAGAACAAGGGTATTAAATTAGCTACCAGATCAGATATGGGTTCAAGTTCATCTAAAATTGCTCACGATTTCTTCTCCTTTGTTCACGTTTACGAGGACGGTCGCGTCAAGAGGTTGCTGAATTATAAGCCGATCTCGCCAACTGGCAACCCGACAATCGGCGTCCGATCAAAAGGCGTCGTCATCGTATCGAAAACCAACGTCTGGGCACGCATGTACCTTCCCAGAACCACCGACGACGACCAGAAATTCCCCCTACTGGTTTTCATCCACGGCGGCACTTTCTGCATCGGCTCAGCATTCGACCACAACTACGACAACTTCCTCCACTCTCTAAGGATCGAAGCCAACACTGTCACCCTTTTCGTCGAGTACAGGCTGGCTCGGAGCACAAGCTCCCGGCCTACTACGATGATTCCTGGCCGGCCATCGAATGGGCAGGGACACACGCCAAAGATGACGATGGACAATCCGGAACCGAATCGTGGCTGAAGAACCATGTGGATTTCTCCCGGGTTTTCTTCACCGACGCCACTATTGCACACAACATGATGGTGAGAGCCGCCGGCGACGAAGAAAAAATTCTGAGAATACATAGCCTACTGTTGCATCCATTTTTCGAGAATCACAAGAAGAACAAATTCTGGGAATACATTTGTCCCGACGCGACCGGTCCGGAGGATCCATTGTTTAATCCGGCAGAAAAAAGATTGTTTTTCTCATCAATCAACCTTAATCTTCACTATTTTGAGAAGGAAGTATGATGAAAATACGCAAATACCCCCTTTCAAATGGGGCATCTAACGGGAAGAGTGACGGAGGACTAAAATTATCCTCGTCACAATAAGAGTGTTCATAAATTGTCTGATTTTTTTTATGGAGGATCAAAATTGTCCGTGTCACTATAAGTGTATGACCAAAAATAATTTTTACACTTAAAAAAAATTAAAGAGATAACTTAGGATCATTGATTATCTATTTGTTGTCTAATTTTTTTTGAAAAACCAATGTGGTTAAATTTATAAGTAACTCAAAATTGAGTCAGCTGGGATATCATCGCAGTACATAGTCATAATGTGATTAAAAGCCTCAGCTGCTAACATATGCGCTAAATAATTTTGCGATCTAGGAACAAAAATAACTAAGCAAAACGTAAACATAGCTATAGTAGTCCTACAGTCATCAAGGACATAACCAAGGTAGGATCTAGGTTGGATTGCCGAAGTGGCCAAATATGCCTGAAGTGTCTGGCAATCTGTGAATAACTCAACTAACAGTTCGCCACGTGCCCTAAGCCATGATAAAACTTCCTTGCACGCAAGCGCCTCAGCCATAAGCGGTGAGAGACAGTTTTGAAGAAGTATCCGCCATACGCATCGAATAACACCGCTCCAACCGTGGCGGTCTTCAAGAGAGGCCGAAATCCGGCGTCGACGAAACATCGCATCCGCGGCACTGCTTCCATTCCAGCCGCGGCAATGGGAGACATTGGCAGCGTTGGTTGTGTCTCGGCAGTAGGGGGAGCCTGTTGTTCCGCCGGCAGTGGCAGCAGGTCGGCAGAAGTGAGACCGGCCGGCTCTGAGGGGGCAGCGGAGTGCACCTGCTGCCACGCATGCACGGACGCCATGGCAGTCGCGATAATCTTCTTCGGTTTTGGCAGACATGCATTCCAAACGGCATAGTTCCGGGCTCTCCAAATATTGTATAATATTCCCGCTGCAAACAATATCCCATTAGCATCTAGAACATTTAGGATTACTTTAAATCATTCCTAGAAAATATTCGTTACACAATGGGGGAGTGGAAGGTTAGATTGATCCCAAATGGACCTAGCATAGTCACACAACACTAAGGCATGCATTGTGTTCTCATCCATAACTCCACACATGGCACAAATTGGGCTAATATCCACCATCTTTATAAGCAAATTGGTGGTAGTAGGGAGAATATCACCTATAGCTCTCCATAAAAAGGTCTTCCATTTAGGGGATTTTCAAATTACATAGGGTTCGCCACTTATCAAAACCAGTATTATTCTCATAAGTTCCCACCATTAGCCTGTACCCATTCTTTACTGAATAGCATCCATTTGGGTCCCCATACCAATACCATATATCCTCATATCCTGGCGAGGCCGGAATCTTTAAAATTCTTGGTATATCATTTGGGTGGAAAATGTCTGTTAAAATGTGGGGATCACATGTACCAGTATTTTGATCAATTAATCCCACAACTTTTGCACCAGTTAGCTGAGGTGGCATCTCCGTTTGGACAATTGGTTCCAGCTCATCCTGAAGCCAGGGATGTTCCCATATTAAGGTAGACTTTCCATCCCCAATACGACGTCTTACTCCGCTTGTTATTAATGCTTTGGCAGCCATAATACTTCTCCAGCAATAACCAGGATTATTTCCAATATCTGCTTCATAAAATGAACTTTTAGGATAGTATCTGGCTTTGTATACTCGAGAGACAAGTGAGTCAGTATTGGCCAACAACCTCCATGTATGTTTACCCAACATTGCCAAATTAAATGCTTTCAGATCCTTGAAACTCAGACCTCCATACTGCTTAGGGATACACAACTTATCTCATGCCTTCTAGTGAATACCACGGTCAGTCCCTGAGCCCCACCAATAGCGATTCATTGTCTGTTCAATAGTTGTACACACAGATATAGGCAACAAAAAGACACTCATTGAAAAGGTAGGCATAGTTTGAGCCACACTTTTCAATAAGACTTCATTTTCAATTAACTAATTTATCTTAATAATTAGTTCCCTCTCATTAGAGAAAATTCATTTGTTGGGGGTTTTAAAATGGTTTTTGTCCGTATGAGTGGAAGAGAGGAGAAAGCACATGAGAAAAAAAAAATTAAATGAAAACAATTGTCAAAAGGAAATTATTTTTTTTTAAAAAAAAAAAAAAACAAAAACAAAAACAAAAAAATAACTTTTACGCGCCCTTTGGGCGTGCATGTTGCACTCAACTCGCGCGACATGGAACTACTTTTTTTCTTTTATCTATGCGTGCGAGTCCAACAAATTTATGTTCCATTGCAGACTCTTCAATGGGCGTGTTACAACTAACTAATTTATGTTGCAACACTCATTACAATGCTTGCAACAATTTTTTCATGCCTACTCCATTATAAATATAGCGACATATTTCAATCCATTGTAAAATTTTGGTTGCAATGTTCGCAACAGTAATCTTGTTGCAAATATAGTAATGAAATTTAATCTCTTGCAATTATTACACCAAATAATTTGATTAAATCTGTTACAATTTAGTTTTTAACAGTAATAGGTTAGTTGTAAATTTCGTTGCAATTTTATGCAATGGCAATAAATTAATAATCCCATTGCAAGTTCTATTACAAAAATTGCCACAAATAATTTCCATATCAATTTTTATTACAAATTGAATATTGTTTTATTTTATTTTAGTAGCATATGAATAAATATATTACTAATAAATATAAAAATGTCACAAACCATTAAAATTGATATTAAAGTATTTAAAGATTCAAATATATATTTAGTCAATAAATCAAAATATTCAAATACATTAATGCAAACATTTAAACTAAATTACAAACAATTTTAAATAATATAAATTGGGTCTAAAATTATTCAAATGTTGTTACGGAGTATTTATATATCACGTTGAGTTTATTCCAAAGTCAAGCGGGTCGGGCTGGTAAAAATAATGGCAACGTGGACTTGAACTACTAAATGGGTTATTGACTTTTATTGCTTGGGGGAGTGGGGGATGCGCGAGTCTGTCTTGTAAAATTAATGTCAGAAGTGGGATTTGAACCCACGCCTTCTCACGAAGACCAGAACTTGAGTCTGGCGCCTTAGACCACTCGGCCATCCTGACATTTGTGTTTAATTTTGATCTACAAATAATAAATTATCTAATACATTCCCCACCTGGACACAACCAAAATGTAATTTATGTTATGAATTATAAATATATTAATGTAAAACTACTATAAATGGCTATACGGCTCAATATATTTTTTCTATTAATATGACATTAAATAAATTATTAATTCATCCAATTAATCATAATATATTCATCTATAATAATGAAGAGAGGATACATCTCTAATGCACTTGTTTAGAGTAAGATTTCACTAGAGATTATTGAGGCAAACTTTTAGTCTTCATCACATATTATTTTTCTAAAACGGATTAACATGAATTGTTATAGTGATGAATGTATGTTAGATAGTACTTGGTGTGGCATCAAATCTGCCTACATCTTAAGTGGTCAATGCAATTAATACCAATTTGGGATCAAATCATTGAGCCTCTATACTATTTGTAGACTACAAGAATGTCTTATGTTGCAGGGGATTCCCAAATTTTCCCATTTTCTAAGGTAGAAAAACAAATATGCATATTTCCTGACTAATCTGGGGTAATCAGTAATTAAGGGACTATTATGCTAGATCGTCCTCCGAACAATATGATGAACCAACTCTGGTCGGTTAGATGTTTCAAGTGCTATGACATGAAGAATTATGTCGTAAATGGATATTTTTGTGTTTTTTGTTATTGTACCAAAAAAGTAATGACAATAATTATTAATTAAATTTGATTTTGATATTTATTCAATTTCTTATATTGAAAGCATTAAAACAACGTCTAAGAATTTGTCTAAAACTACATAACGACAATGGTACTTTTGATATAGTAAAGGGAACTGTACAATCTTCCAACAAAATATACAAACTTTTTGAATTAAAACAAAAAAGTCAAAATTTTAAGAGTATAACAATTCAACGAGTTATTATTATAATGCAAATGTTTGAGTACCATCTAGCAAAGTAACTACTTAGGATTTCAAAATTTGATTCCCTCTACAACAATCAACATATTGAACAAGTATTTATCTCAAAAATATTAACAATAAGTAGCTAGACAAAATAAAATATTGCTGGAGTTGAAGATGACTTCTCACTACTAAAGTATTAGTGCAATAAAAACAGTTTCAGCGAGAACATAATAACAACTATTCACACTTATTAGAAGCATTATCATTCTAAATTTCTTATGAGCTCCTAAGTTTAGACCACTTTACTAAATCAACCAATATTTATTGGATTAAACCAATTATCAATATTCTATCATAATAATTTAAATTTTTTTAACTATTATAATAAGAAGTTTCAGCAAATTGTACTATAAATATAAAGATCACAACATCATTTTTTTCCCCCCTCATGTTTTTAATGGATCTTTTGCTTTTATCAACCAAAGAACCTTCCAGGGGGATTGGGTTCCTAGATTGATGAAGAATTAGAGTATAAAATACCATCACTTTATGATCATGCAAACTGCTAAAACCTTGACACCTTTCCAATGGGAAGGAAACAAGTAAACCACCACAACCACAAGAATCGACCAAAACACAGAAACCTGCATAGCAAAAGTTGTTGGGTTGTTAACTAATTACCAATAAATTGAGGAGTTTTTAGCACATAAATATAATTACTAATTGATGCATAATAAATAGAAATCTTACTACAAAAATCCGTTATTGTGTGTGTATATATATACTAGTTTTTTTACGTGCATTGCGCGATTGGGATAATGTCCAATGTTTTTTTTTTTTTTTAAATAAGTACTTTAAAGTATATTAAGGCAAGATTATATTGAAATTGTTCATGCATAGATAATTGAAAGTTGAATTTGCGTATTTAAATAGGTAATTCTTCTCGCAAAGGTTGAGTCCCCAACCCCAAGGGCCCCCACACTCCGACCCGACAGAGCATTGTGGGAAGTTGTAAATCACGGTGACTCAATGGTTCAGCAGACAGGACCAAATGCCGGTGCGAACAAGGAATCTGCCCACTTTGGACATAATTCCCGCACTGCCGCCGCCGAGGTTCAAACCTTGGTCTCTTCTCCCAAATACTGCCCACTAAACCATTGAGCTAAGCCCGTGCGGGTTGAATAGGTAATTCTAAGTTTACAAATGCAAGATAATATAATCAAGATTGATTATAATTGTCAATAAAATAATTGTATAGGTATGGTTGAAACCAAATACGGGACATAAGGGAGAACAAATAAAAATTAGGGCATAAAATATTAAATATATACTAATATTGTTTGAGGAGATTTCGACATTAGGATTTGTGGTTAAGTTCTATTAAGACTTTAATATTCATTTGATTTAATAATCTGTATTCATTTGATTTAATAATTTGGCGGTCATTTTTTCTACCAAATGTTAATAATTAAATAAATTCATTGGTCAAATCCGCTAACTGCTGATTGTCAAACAAGGACATTGCAAGGTAGTTCTCACTTCAATTTGTTGTGTGATTTGAATACTCTCTTTGTCACAAAATCTTTCAAGTAGTTAATATGGTTGGCTTTATTAATTATATTTTTTTAATTTTTTCATGGTATTAATAAAATACTTGGTAAATAAATATATAGCATTATTTTGTATTATAACTTTGATACTTAATTAGAAAAATAGTGCACAAAAAAGATAATAGACAATGTAGTGAATATAATCAATTGATGAATTTGAATGTAAAAATTTTTAAATTTGAGAAAAATAAAGACAATATAACTAATGAAAATATTTCTCTTAATTAATTTATTGA